>NW_007730983.1:87867-113989 GCF_000696425.1 Galeopterus variegatus | reverse complement strand
AAAACAGTCACAAAAGGTTTTATGTTGTAGGATTCCATTTATATGCAACATTCAGAATAGGTGAATCCACTGAGATGGAAAGAAAATTGGTCATTGCTGGGACTGGGGACAAGGAGGAAATGGGGATTCACTGCTAATGGGGATGGTTTTTTTTGTGGCGCAGGGGATGGAAGTGTCTTGAAATTAGATAGTGGTGGTGGTTGCATAGCCTTCTGAATAAACTAAAACCTACTTAACGATAAACTTTAAAAAGATGAATTTTATGGCATATAATTATACCTTAATAAAGCTATTATTAAAATTTTAAAAAAACATTTAGAAAGTATATTGCCTACTAGTAAAATCTTCATGTTGTAACCTTAACAAGGAATGCTGGACTCTAATAACAGGAAGACATACTATATAGGAAGAAATAGTAAATGAAAAAAGTAGAAACTGTGTTTCAACAAGCTTATATAGGCAATTTCACTATTACAAAGAACAAACACCACTACTATACTGTTTTTTGTTGTTGTTGTTTTTAATAAACTAGAACCATCTTATAGGTATCACAAGATTTAAAGAAGAGGCAATAACCCTCAGTTAGGACTACGATTTGATCAGTTAATTTTCCATATTAGTTCTGGAAGAGCTAAAAACAGACCTGACTCTTGTCATAAAAAGGGTGGACAGATCTGAACCCTTCTGGATCATTACTAATTGATAAAATAAGGGGAACAGATCAGATATACATTAAGATGCTGAGATTCTTAGAACAACAACAGATTATTTTGAAAGCTATATTCACAGATAACAACAGTACACAAGAATTCTATGAATAAACAAAAATAGACTGACCTAAAAACCTTTTTTGAATGATTAATTTTAACTTCCATTAATCCTTTATCAAAGATGCTTTACAGAACAAAAAACAAAACATACGATTTTTGTCTGAGTCTCCCCTCGATATCTTTTTTTTTTTTTTTTCCTTTTTGTCTTTTTTCGTGTCCGGCAACGGATCGCAACCCTCAGTGTCGCGCCCGCACCGGACCGGGACCGGCAACGGGATCGCAACCCTCAGTGTTGCTCCCACACCTCGCTCAGCCAGTGAGCAGGAACCGGTCTGTATGTGGGATCCGAACCCTCAGCGGGAGCGCCACCGCGCTCCCAAGCGGCGCACTGTAGCAGTGCACCACTGGGCCGGCCCTCCCCTCGATATCTTTGATAAACGATCAAGTGACAAAAGAAGAAAACCTGGGTGGGCTGGCCATGGGAGCGCCACCGCGCTCCCAAGCGGCGCACTGTAGCAGTGCGCCACTGGGCCGGCCCTCCCCTCGATATCTTTGATAAACGATCAAGTGACAAAAGAAGAAAACCTGGGTGGGCTGGCCATTTAATTCAGTTGGTTAGAGTGTGGTGCTGATAATGCAAGGTCCAGGGTTCAATCCCTGTACCAGCTAGCCACCAGAAAAAAAAAAAAAAGAAGAAAAACTAATAAGAGACTAACATAGTTTACAAATAATATTCTTAAATTCAGACAAATTTCTCTAAAAGCTAAACTCCCAAGAAACTTTCTACATTTCTTTAGTTATGTTTAAAATTCTCCAGCATCGAACACAGCTTGAAATAAGTGGGTTATTTTGACCTAACACCATTAGTTACAAATAAATAAGTCAAAATGGTTTAATAATATTTAACCTACAGTGCTTTCTTCCTCCTCAGATTAACTTCACTTAAAAAGTACTAACAGATCCAATACACTGATAATCATGCAAAATTTATAATTAATACAAATTAAGGTTATACACTTATGATTAATTAAATGTCAATCTTTATACTAAAACTCTGCTTAAATCCTAACCTACTAAAAATGATTTGAAGTATTACATTCAAGTTACCTTAGGCATTCAATCATGCGAGAAGCAATTTTCTTCCGACGCATCATGCTGAATACCCATATTCGACTGATCCCACAGATTGCAGGCTCTGGCAATGTTGAGCAGCACCAGGCTTTCTGCCTTTCAAATCTGACTTTTTCTTCCTCTGATCTGATAACTGGAAGTTTTTCTTCTATAACTCTGTAGCCCTACCGGTGTCAAAGTTGGGGGAAATTTTTAAAGTGAAACTATTAATTAGCAATCATTTAGTATTGATCTTGTTGATGAGGTCACTACATTTGTCTGGCTTCTTAACAAACTATGGGGACCATTCTCACTTTTAGGAAACACACTAACCTGTATCTACATTCTGTTCTAATTCACTTACTTGTTATGTAACCATGAGAGGAAGTCATTTAATTTCTATAAACTTTGGGTTCCTCACTCATAAATTGGGCATATCTATCATGTCTCATTTTGAGATTAAATAAGGCAATATACACAAGGCATTTTGCCATCGTGAGAGGCCCATAACTGGAACTGAATGTTAGTTCTCTCCACCTCCCGCAATCTAAGGACCAGGAAACGTACATGTTAAGGTATCAGCAATAATAACTATTCCTGTGGTTGCTGCCATAGTTCTAAGGTTCACAGCTGTGTAAAAACTAGGAATAGGGATGGCAGAGAAATCAAGAAATTAGAAAGGCCCTTTCCCCACACCCAGATCTCTTTAAAAAAAAAAAAAAAAGTACTTTAAAAAATGTAAATCTCCTCTACCAGTCTAATCGCCAAAAAAGACATGACCAGACTTCTGATGGGACAGGGTATAAAACTTAAGCAATAAGACAACACTATTAATATTTAACAAAAACAACCCAAACAAACATTATATATTTATCTTCTAGTTTAAACACTGCTATAAGTCATTTTTGGAATTAGGTGGAATAGAAATTTAAAAACACAACAATTTAATTTGAGTAAAATTAACTCAATCACAGTATGGCAAAATTCTGAGTTATTTTAAAGCAACTATTTAAACCAATTTTGTTATTACAGCAAGAATCATAAGAACTACACAATTTCAGGCTGAATTGTTAAACATGTAGCTTAACATACAGAAATAAATTCATGTAGACTTGTTTTGATTTTTACTTTATTAGAAAGTTTTATGGTAAAGCATACATTTGAAGGCACCTATAACTGTGCTAAAAAATACCAACTGAACAGAGACACATACAATGTACTGAATTCATAAGGGAGAATTCAGCTAAAAAAAAAAAAAAAACAGAATTAAAGTATGCCTCAAAGTGAGCATAATTAGGGAGACCAGAAACTTCTGTTGTCTTAGGTTGGTCTCAATTACTACATAACACTCATAATGTGAACACATCCTTTACTGTGATTCTATCATTTGTTTTTTGTACAATTTGGCTCCTAACCACATGCCAACTACTCACCTAGAGCTTAGTCAAAGAAGTGATCTATTCTAGAGGTGGGCAAACCTTCTATAAATGCCCAGATAGTAAGTATTTTAGGCACTGCAGCCTAAAATTGCAACTACTATATTGCAACTACTTAACCCTGCCTTTGCAGTATGAAAGCAGTCATAAACAAATGTGCAAGCATATGGGTATGGCTGTTACAAGAAAATTTTAGTTATAAAAACGAGCTGGTTTTTGCCTGCTATAGAGTTTGCCTACCCTTGATTTATTCTAGTGCTGGAGGGACTAATTGAGAAAGACATTATATTAATATTCAATACGGAAACTTACTGAAGAAACTTCAACAGTACTTTTGATTCTACAGAGTTTTTATCTATCTGGAGAAACTGATTCCCATACAAGATACAACTTCACTATGGTAAAGAATCATACACGGAATTTTTAAATTCATACTCTTCCTTATACAAAATATAGACAAATTTATTAGGATTATGTTATTCAAGATTACACAGTAAACTCACTCAACACCAAACTACTAATGAGTACTCTTTGAAAACCACTTACCCACTGGATATGTTCTGCAATTAGGCAGCCAACTACTTTTTTGTCATTAGAAATAAAGAGAAGTGTTTTAGTTCTGGAATAGCACATTAGTGGAGCCTGTTGGAAACCTAAATCGTTATCAACCATCTCTCTAATCTCGTCAACCTGCCAAATAAAGCACAGTAATGTTTTTTAACAATGAAAAGGCATTTTTATATATAACACCATACTATTTCAGTTCAATAAGTTCAGTACATCATTCCAAGCAGGACATCTTCTAAAGAGTTCTTTTGATTGACTATACTGATCAGTAACTGGTTTTAAGTCCTATGGACCACTTTGCAAAATGACAGAACTGGAAAGTGATGCCAAGCCCAGCAGCCTAGGGAACAAGAAGGGTGAGAGCTCCTACAATAGGTTAATAAGAACATTAAGGCTTCCAATTAGAAGCATCACAGACTTGCAAATTGGAGAGAACTTCGCTGGAATCCTAGCTAGGCAAGTCACTTTTCTTCCCGAGCCTTAATCAGCACTTGTACTCTCATCAGTAAAATAGAAGTGAGGACAGAAGAAAGAAACTTATGTTACTTCCTATCAACCATTTATGGGCCAGACATTATGCAAAGCATTTTACAAATATTATCTCATTTAAATCCAACATCTCTTGGAGATTTATGGCTCCTCACTTTACATATGGAAGAAATAAAATTCAAAAGTTAAGTTATTTTCCCATGTCAGATATTAGACATCTAGTAAATCAAGGAGCAGGGATTTGAATCCAAAATGTTAATATGGCATCAAACTGTGCTTCTTCCAGTTTACCTCCTAGAACTAGTCAAGGTCAAATTTTATAAGCACTCAAAGTAAGAATTTTGCAGTCACTTGAACACTAGTTCCTTCCCAGTGAAAAATACAGCAAATATTCAGTGCAATAAACATTCATTTGTGTTACTAATTTTAAAATGCAAATAATCCCTAAGAGCCTTAAGCACTCTTACCTCTGGCATGCAGAATGCCATGCTGCACATCCCCTATTCAGTGATGAAAACTCAAGTCCTCCTAATCCTGAGACAGTATCCTACAATACAACTCCTGATTCAGTTCCTAAGGGCAAGTGACCCACAATTCACTAGATTTTAATTTTTAACCTATTAGGGGTTATTAACTAGTAAAATACTGAATTGTAGGTTACCAAGATTTTGCCCTGAGAAACTAAAATGAGGAAACTAACATTTACTGAGGATTCTTAGTAAGAAAAATCTGGCTACCACATATAGTAGTGTAGTAAAGCTCCCACTGTGCGTGTCCAAATGATTATATAGTTGGAATTTCCAAAATTCCATAATTTAATTTTCATGTAGTCAATCACTGATCCAACTTTAATTCAACAGTATTTATTTTGGTGCAAAGATTAATGTCTCAAATACAAGACAGGTTGGGCATGTTTATGTGTCATTCTAAATGCTACTGTCTATACTGTTAGGCAGTGGTAGTACAAGGGAGTATTTGGATATCTGGGATTGTCCAGTCAGATGTGCAGGGCATCTGAAAAGTTAGGAACCACAGGATAAACAAATTTTGGAACTGCAGGATAAACATATTTTAACATTATAGAATGTATGCACCTATTATTTGAAAATGTAGCTAAGTGTTTTCTGTCAGCCTCCTTTTCAGGTGAAGTATTCCTAAATTTTCTAAAGAGGCACAGGATAAACAAATTTTGGAACTGCAGGATAAACATATTTTAACATTATAGAATGTATGCATCTATTATTTGAAAATGTAGCTAAGTGTTTTCTGTCAGCCTCCTTTTCAGGTGAAGTATTCCTAAATTTTCTAAAGAGGCCCAACTGTCAACCTAAGTAAACTATTTTCCATGTGTTTACAGACATTCTGGACACATTCTAGTGTAATTATTCAAGTTTTTCAGGTAAACAGTTGGACTCATTGCTTATGTTATGAGGTACTTCTGCTGAAAAAGCATCCAGAGGTTAAAGAAAAACATACTGAGTATAAATATATTATTTGGTTCCTGACTTTTAAGATACACTACCAGAGTACTTCAAAAAGTTCATGGACTCTTGTCATCTTTTAATTCTATTTTTTCATGAACTTTTTGAAGTGCCCCTGTGACAAAACGGCTCCAGACTTCATTCTCTCTCTGGTTCATTTCTCAACACAGTAAACTCTCTGAATCCTCAAAGTATGGAACTCTAAGTTGGACTAAGACCTGGCTCACACTAGATAAGAGGAACTTTTCTTTATCTTTCTACATTGTATTTCTAAGTCCAGATACATCTTTTTTTCTCTTAAAAATATTATATGATTACTTCACATTTAATTTCAGATTTATTATGACCTACTGCTAAATCCCCTGCTGTGATAAGCTTTTACTTAGAAATTTATTATTAGAGTAAAACTTCACATTTTATTAATTTTAGTTTTCTAAGTTATTATGACTCAACTTTTAGTTTTAATTCTACTTCTTGAAATCACTTACTTGGCATTCTATTTTATCACTCAAATTATTAGTAATACTGGACAGTAATCAATTCATTTAAAATTCATTTCACATATTCTGGACACACTACAAAGTTTGGCATAATTTTTCAATTGGGTTATATTCTTTAAATGCTTGTTTCTTTTCTTCAGAATTGGTGTTTAAATGTACTATGCCAGCAATGTGTTATACTCTTAAAGTTCACTGTAAAATAATTATTCATTCTATGTGAAATTTCACTAGAAATATACCTTTTTCAGGGCATACTTTGGGTCTTCAGGAAGAACCATTATAATCCTACCATCAGGGTATTCAGCCAGAATTCGTTCCTTTTTCCAGCCCTAGACATAAAAAAAGAACAAAATTTATATATCATATTTTATTCATCATATCCTCATACAAGAGGAAAGGTACATCAATTTGTCTAAAAATTGCAAACATGAAAAAATATATGCTCATTAATGTTTAACTAATAAGGCATGATAAATCAGCTATTTTGTTAAGCATACAGTAGCTACAATGCAAGCTAATTTCTCTCTACTACTCATTCAGGTATATCTAGTACCACAAAAATATTTCTAATTTATCATCTCCCATTTTAAATTAATTTCAAAATCACACATCAAAAGCAAGCCCCTTAAAGTCAGTGATTCCCAGAACCTAAAGGGTAATTCTCCCAGATTCTTGCTCTTAGATTTCTTTGGAACATGGTTACCTCCACAAACAAACACTCATAGTTTTATGTCTGGCATGCCAAAGACCTCCAGGAGGTTTTAAATGAACTGATTTGCATGCAGTAGCCCAGTATGAAAGGAATAGTTTTTATTCTTATTGATCACAACTACCAAAGCCACAAGAAGGAGACTATAAAAAATATAACTACCTTCTAAGAATCTAATAGGGAAGGAGAGGCTACGTTGTGTGTATCTGAAGTTAAACATACTCAAAAAAAGAGAGGTAATAAACTCTTCTTCAGATCCACACTCGTGGTGATTAATGAGCAGAACCTGCATGAAAAAAAAAACAAAACAAAAGCCACTTAAATCTAGTAAGATGGGACTGAACCATAGGTTAAAACTAGGAGCTTTGAAGTTCAAAATAAGTGCAGAAGGAATGAGCTTAACTATTTGTTCCATTTGTCTTACCCAACCAACTTTAGGTAAAAAGGCCTTTGTAGAAACAATTCGTACTTCTGTTAGAGAAAACCATCATCTTTTTTCCTGATATCTGTTTCTTGTAAGAACACAAAAGCTCAATGAAACCAAGAAAAAGGCAACTATTTATATATATATAAAAAAAATATATATATATATATATATATCATGACAAGTCTAAGAAGCAGTTGGTTTTCTTAATCTTGAATGGGTTTTTTGGGGGGAAGCAGAATCTTAGAGACAAGAATTCTAGTAACAAGCTGGGTATATGTAACAATTTAGATTAAAATATTTAAAATCCAAAATTTGTTTACAAAGTAGAACATCTAAAGAAAAAATAAAATTTAGGTGATTAAAAAACTAAATCTGCATCATATGCAGATCTAAATAGGGGTAAACAATTTTTAAAAGGCATAAAAGATATCATCTCTTTGAAAACAAATTTATATTAATGTGACTTTTAGAAAAAGCTTTTTTTTTTTTTTTCCTTTTTGTCTTTTTTCGTGACCGGCTACAGATCGCAACCCTCAGTGTCGCGCCCGTACCGGACCGGGACCGGCAACGGGATCGCAACCCTCGGTGTTGCTCCCGCACCGCGCTCAGCCAGTGAGCGGCCGGTCTGTATGTGGGATCTGAACCCTCGGCGGGAGTGCCACCGTGCTTCCCAAGCGGCGCACTGTAGCAGTGCGCCACCGGGCCAGCCCTAGAAAAAGCTTTTAAATGAACCTATTTTCCATAAAATGAAAATGGAGACTTTCCACTTAATTAAAAAAAATCAAACTAGGGCCGACCCTGTGGCTCACTCGGGTGAGTGCGGCGCTGGGAGCACAGCAGTGCTAGGAGTGCCGAGGCCGCGGGTTCAGATCCTATATTGGGATGGCAGGTGCGCTCACTGGCTGAGCGCACTTCGGGCGACACCAAGCCTAGGGTCACGATCCCCTTACCGGTCACAAAAAAAAAAAAAAAAAATCAAACTACAAATTCAATGAAGAACTAGAAATTTGAGTAAGCTCAAGTTTTAAGAAAGCCATACTTCCTGAACTGAATTATCTGAAGACAATTCCATAAAGAATTTTCCTATTGTCTTTAAAAACACTAATACTGGCCTAATGTCATTATATTGCATCATAGGCATTAAACAAATTATTTTGCTTTATTAACTTTTTAGTACAAAACTTTACCTTGAAACAACTTGAGACTTGCATGTTCATGCAGAAAATTATGTCACAATTGAATCTGATATAGATATTGTTTTAAATATTTTTTTTCATACGAAATAAATGCCTTTACATCTAAGAAGCATAAATTGTGATAGGCAGAGTTACTATTACTTAGGTTTCTAATGTTCATGAAGGCAGAATATTTTAGTGAAAACTTTTTTTTTTTTGTCCTTTTTGAGACCAGCTGCACCGCGCTCAGCCAGTGAGCGCTGTGAGAGCACTGGTCATCCCTATATAGGATCCGAACCCGCAGCGGGAGCGCCACCGCGCTCCCAGCGCCGCATCCTGAGTACGCCACAGGCTCGGCCCTTAGTGAAAACGTTTTAATAGTTCGGGAGTAAACATTCAGGATTTAGATGCTTGCTCCTGGTAGTTACTAGATTTATGGCCTTGGAAAAAATCACTAGAACTCTGATTCTGTTTCCCAATCTAAGCAATCTATGAAATGGCCGTCATCACCTCCATCACTTGGTAGTTAAGAAGGTTGTATTTAAGATGACTGCTCGCAAAGAGAAGCCACTCAGTAACTCTTAGTAACTTCCATTTTTCCTTCCTACTGGTATCAAACTAAGATCAATGCACTAGTCTAACAAAATACAGCCAATCAATAAAAGATCCCCAAATTTAAATATAACAAATTCAAATTATGGACAAGCAAACATGAAAGAACCAACTTGGCTAATGTCTGTCAAATAGCATACTCAAGACATTTATATGCCTCAACTGCAGTTAATGCTTTGCTGGTCTCAACAACCCCATGACCTCCTGACTTTAAAGAAATTTAGAGAAGATGAACTCCATCAGCTGCTTGAAACTAAGAGATGGAGGATGCAGGGAAGGATGCATGCAATCTAGAGGAATAATCAGATAGCCACAACCTTTGGTAAAGATATAAATTCCAATGCAGTGCATTTACAGTTCTCACCTTTAGCTGTAACATGTTACACATACCCTTCTAGCAGGCAGTATTTTCCAAAACTTAGATTTTCTAAATTCACCTATCTGGCTGCTAAAAAACAAAGTTTTATATTCCAAATTTATATTTCTAATAGCAAGTAATGATTATTCTTTTCTCCTTGATGTTGTAGTTACTCTAAACTTTAGAGTTCCAAGAAAAAGAAATTTCTCCTCTTTTCCCATCAAAAAAAGATCCGAACTAAAAACAAAATACACTGGGTGATCAACACACTGATGTATACAACTGTCAAAATTCATCAACCAAACACTTAAGATCTTAAGCATTTAATTGTAATTTTACCCCCATTTTAAAAGTTTATACTAATCACTTTCATAAAAGGTTGAATGAGAAAACACATTTGAAAGAATACCCGAAGAAATAAAACTGATGATTATCTTTAAGTAAATCATCAACAAATATTGCAAGGAAAAGAGAAAGGGGGAGAACCTTTAGATTAAAAGAGACTTAAGAGATATACCAAACAATAAAATTTATGAACCTTAATTCAAACGAATAAACAGCATAGAGAATTATGAGATATTTGGGAAGCTCTGAATCCCATGGAATATTTAATATTAAAGAATTAGTTTGTTCTTTAAAGGTGTGCTTATATTCTTTAAAGCATCTTTATGTTTAGAAAAAGAGTAATCATCATCATTTAGAAATACCTACTAAAATGATAATGTTAGGCCTGGGTTTACTTCAAAATAACTGAGAAGGTTGAATGAAAGACGACTGTCCATGAATTGATAATTGTTGAAGGTGGGTGACAGACACATGAGAGTTCATTACTCTGGGTGTGTGTGTGGGGGGGGGAGTGTTGAGCATCCCTCATATGAAAATCTGAAATCCAAAATGCTCCAATGAGTATTTCCTTTGAGCGTAATATTGATGCTTAAAAAATTTCAGGTCTTAGAGCATTTCAGATTTTTAGGAACACTCTTCTACAATATTTAAATGAATGAATTGAAGCTGAAACTTCCTAAAAACTTTACTCCTCCAGTAAAACTATCCGTTTTGGTAAATCCTATATATTAGGACCAATTCTCTTTGATCCAGGATTGATAAAGATGTTGGGATCTGCAGCTTTAGGATGACTGGACCATCAAGATCTAGAAATGAGACATACTATAGAGACCATAAGCTCCAAAAGGACTAAGACTTAGTTTGACATACCACTATATCTCAAGCACCCAACACAGTGCTGAGGCAAATTAAGAATCCAATAAATATTTACTTTTGAAAGACTGGAGCATGCTCGAGTGACCAAAGCCTCTATTATGAAACCAAGAATTTAACCTTTCTGTGTGTTAGTGTCACACTCCATAAAAGAGGAATGAAAACTACTTCACTGGGTTACAGCAAGTTAAATAAGTTAATACATATAGAACACTTACAACAGTTAATTATAGCTTATAGAAACTGGAAGGGAGATAGGGGAGAGTTCAAGCAATGAGGAGTCAAATGTCATTTATAAATATTAAAGGTAACCAAAAGAACTAAACATAAAAATGTAACTAATAAAAACTGGGAGGAAAAAATACTTTGCACTTAACACACACTTACATATAGCTTGAGATACATATGCTATACATATATAGCTTGATTTATTTAGTTATGTTGGGAACACTGAAACAGACAAAAGTGCTTAAGCCCTGGAGAATGGGACTAGAGATAGGGTAGTAGAAAAAGAGGCTTTGATTTTTTATTTTACACCTTACAATACTGGTTAAATTTTCACTTACAAGTATACACATTGCTTTTATACATTTAAAAAAGACTTGAGTTGATGAATCAAAATTTGAAGGTCACCTAAATTAAATTACCTAAATTAAAATCTTCTTAAGAAAAGGAATATGAAGGGCTGGCCCATGGCTCACTCGGGAGAGTGCGGTGCTGATAACACCAAGGCCCTGGGTTCGGATCCCATATAGGGATGGCTGGTTAGCCGGTTCGCTCACTGGCTGAGCGTGGTGCTGACAACACCAAGTCAAGGGTTAAGATCCCCTTACCGGTCATCTTTTTTAAAAAAAAAAAAGAAAAGGAATATGAAAAGAAAATTTTCACCAAGTCAAGGGTTAAGATCCCCTTACCGGTCATCTTTTTAAAAAAAAAAAAAAGAAAAGGAATATGAAAAGAAAATTTTCGGCCGGCCCGGTGGCGCACTGCTATAGTGCACCGCTTGGGAGCGTGGTGGCGCTCCCGCCGAGGGTTCGGATCCCACATACAGACCAGTTCCCGCTCACTGGCTGAGCGAGGCGCAGGAGCAACACCGAGGGTTGCGATCCCGTTGCCGGTCCCGGTCCGGTACGGGGGCGACACTGAGGGTTGCGATCCATTGCCGGACACGGAAAAAGACAAAAAGGAAAAAAAAAAAAAAAGAAAATTTTCTCCACAATGGAGGTTTGAAGAACAAATGCCCTTAAAAAAGAACATGTTAAAAGAGAAGTATTTAAAGATTCTTCTTGCAGGTAATACAATGATAATATATAATAAAAGTTTTTCAATAATGCCTTTTCATAATTAAAGACCAAATGACAATGAAATATGATTTTAAAAAATTACTTTGAAGGAACTCACAATTTAGAGAAAAATGTCTATTTTTCAACAGTTATTTTCCATTCCTCAAGCATCCTGACATGTATATGTACGTATATGAATGTGTGTCTATGTATATGAATGTGTGTGTATGTATATGTGTATATGCACACTACCTTCTTTGTATTGCAAAAAAGATATTATATTGTTAACAGTTCAAAAGAACAATAACGAAGATTGTCATAGAGGGCTTTATAGTTTAGCAGTAACTGGGGTCGATTCAGTTCTATGAACTAAATTATATTGTACACACTACACATGTTGCTGAAAATATATATATATTTTCACATGCATTGCATGAAATGTTTAGCACCCCTGGCCTCTGCCCACTAAATGTCTACAATACTCTCCACATACTTCCTAATTCCCTTAATGTAAGTTATGTAACAAATGCCCCATTCCCCAACCTTGAGAATCACTGCCATAAATCAATCATTGTCTTGTTTCTTTTTGCCAGACTCTTGCTTTCCCAGTTTCCTCTGCAGGTAAGGGTGGCTACCAAGCCCACTTCTGGCGAATGAGAGAAAGGGAATTTTGCAAGTGGGCTTCTGGGAAAATGCTGTCCTTCACTCATAAAAGGAAAAAGCCACTTGAAGAAAGGACCCTTTCTAAAAGAGTACCCACCCAAACCAACATTTCTGCTTTGAATCTGAACATGGAAGTCTACTTTAAGGACCATGACATGACAACTGGGAAGCAGAAAAGTCAACACACTAAGGACAGCAGAGTGCTGAATGAGAAATAGATAGGATTCATGATGACATTATTGAACTGTTGGATGAACCAACCTGAAGACTATACACCTCCAGGCTTCCTGTCAAGAAAACAAATATGCTTATGATTTAAGCCACTGTTAGTTGGGTAGGCTGATGAGTCCTCACTTACATCAACTAAAAAGTTGCTTACTGTTGGGTATTAACTGACCCAATTCTCCCAATTGTGTCAGCTAAATGAACTTCTATTGTAATTACATCACCTAAATCTATTACTATAGAAATAATATTTCTCCTAAGACATACTTGGGTCAGACCTAATGAAAAGTCAAACGGGAGGAATTATTCCATAATTCCAGCAACCACTCTTGTTGGTATTTACACCCAAAGGAGCTAAAAACTTATGTCCACACAAAAACCTGTACACAGATGTTTATAGCAGCTTTATTCATAACTGCCAAAATGTGGAAGCAACCAAGATATCCTTCAGTAGGTGAATGGATAAACTGTGGTGCATCTAAACGGTGAAATACTATGCAGCACATGAAAAGAAATGAGGGATCTTTTTTTTTTTTTTCTTCCTTTTTGTCTTTTTTTTTTCGTGTCCGGCAACGGATCGCAACCCTCGGTGTTGCTCCCACACCTCGCTCAGCCAGTGAGCAGGAACCGGTCTGTATGTGGGATCCAAACCCTCGGCGGGAGCACCACCGCACTCCCAAGCGGCGCACTGCAGCAGTGCGCCACCGGGCCGGCCCCGAAATGAGGGATCTTTAAATGCATATTACTGAGTGAAAGAAGCCAATCTGAAATGGCTACATTCTGTATGATTCCAACTACATGACATTCTGGAAAAGGTAAAACTACAGAGACAGTAAAAAGAACAGTGGTTGCTAGGAGTTAAGCAGGGAGGGAAAAATGAATAAGCAGAGCACAGATTTTTAGGGCAGTGAAACTACTCTGTATGATACCATAATGGTGGATACTTGTCACTATACATTTGTCAAAACCTAGAATGTAGCCAAGAGTGAACCCTATTATAAACTATGGACTCTGGGTGATAATGATGTGTCAATGTAGGTTTATCAACTGTTAACAAATGTACCCCTCTGGTGATGGATGTTGCTAGTGGGGGAGGTTACGCATGTGTGGAGTAAGAGAGTATATGAGAACTCTCTACTTCCTGCTCAATTTTGTTGTGAATCTAAAAGTCTATTTAAAAAAACCAAAACAAAACCTAATGAAACCATGCACAGAAACAGGAAATTATGACCCAAGATTGAGAGGAAAAAAGTCCACAGAAACAGGTCCAGAGATGAATCAGCAGAAAATAACGTTAAAATTGCTATTTATGGGCCGGCCCGGTGGCGCACGGGAGAGTGCGCCGCTTGGGAGCGCGGCGGCGCTCCCGCTGAGGGTTCGGATCCCATGTGGAGACCGGTTCCCGCTCACTGGCTGAGCACGGTGCGGGCGCAACACTGAGGGTTGCGATCCCGTTGCCGGTCCCCGGTGCGGGCGCGACACCAAGGGTTGCGATCCCGTTGCCAGTCAGTAAAAAAGACAAAAAGGAAAAAAAAATTGCAATTTATAAGTATGTTAAAGATTTTAAAGGAAAAGATGGACAAATTGTGTGAAAAGAATTTTGGCAGAGAAATTGAAATTCTGAAAGATACACACCCTGTGATAGAAGGATTATTTTCATATATAAATACAAACTGAAGAAAAACTCCTGGTATAAGAATATTTATAATAACTTCTTACATCTTAATAAGAAAAAGGGTTAAGTTACTTTGATTATTTTTCCAAATGAAGATCAATGCCCTTTAGCAACTAAATTCAGTCAAATATAATTCTGTGTGCAAACCTAGTTAATAAACCTCTAATTGCCACAATAAATTCAAATTTGGACTGTTATACATATTTTGAACTACATTATTAATAACTGTTTTTAGTAGACTTTATTTTTTTCATTGTACATGTTTATGGGGTACAGTTTATTGTTTCAATACATGCATGTATTTCTCATGATCCAATCAAAATAGCATATCTATCATCTAAACATTTATCATTTCTTTGTGGTTATAATATTCAAGATCCTCCTTTCTGGCTATCCCAGAATATACACTACGATATTATTAGTTGTTGTCACCCTAGAGCACCAGAACTTATTCTTCCTATCTAACTGTAACTTTATAACTTTGTACCAGTCTACCAACCTTTCTCCCCCCGACCCCTTTTTCCCTGCCTCTAGTAATCACTATTCTACTCTTTTTTTTCTTTCAAATTTATTTTTCTTAATTAACCCATGATAATTGTATATATTTATGAGGTACAATATGATATCTGGGTACATTCATACTGTGTGCAATAATCATATTAGGGCACTTAATATATCCATTACCTCAAACATCTGTCACCTCTTTGTGCTGGGAACATTCAACATCATCTCCAATAGCTATTCAAAGACACAGAATTTTGTTGTTGACTGTAGTCTCCCTATATTGCTACAAAACACTAGATCTTATTCTTCCTCTCTACAATTTTGTATCTAATGACCAACACCCCCCCATTTTATTTTGCCTAAATTGTGTCAATACACACAATTGAATCCCTGTACCCCATAAGATATTTATACCATCTATTCCCAGCGATTTAAAATCAACAAATACAAGAGTTGCCAAAGCCTAGAGAATCTTCTGGTTTAATTTCATTTCTCCAGGGGATAACTCAGACTCACCACTCTTGTTCAGCGGCAGAACAAAGTTTGTTCTTTAATTCAATATATTTGTTGAGCCCCTATTAATCATTGGCAGACACTCTTTAGTATGAAAGACTATCAAAGGACTCTGCTTTGACAAAGCTGTTATTCTAGTAGGGCACAAACACAACCAACTTTCAGAGCATTATAAGAGCTAAAAAAAAAAATAAAACTAATAAAGATGCAGGTGGGGCAGCTATTTAGTACTGGGTGGTCAGGGAGGGCATCTCTGAAAGCGTGACATATTGTTAAGACCAAAATGAAAAGAGCCAGTGTGTGAAGATCTGAAAGAAAAATACTCCAGAAAAAGGTAAAGTAATAAATAAAAATACACTAAAAGTAGAATATGCTTGGAGTGTTTTAAGAACAAAAAGAGCTATATCAGCAGAGTACATCAAGTAAGGGTAAGAGTGTAAGGAGATGAGTTTAGAGAAACTAGAATATGTGAGGCCTTGATGTCATAGTAAGTACCCTGGATTTCATTCTATGTGATAGGAATTCACTGGAAAATTTTAAATAGAGGAATGTTGCAATCTGATTTGTTTTTGAAAGACTTCTGTGGACACCATGGAGAATAGACTGTAGGGAAACAAAAATGGAAGCTAGGAAACCAGTCAGGAAAGCACTGCACAGGTGGTCCAGGGAAGAAATGATACAGCCTGCTTTGGAGTGGCAGTGGTAGAAATGACAAAATTGGGAGGACTTGGGATCTATTCTGAAGGTGAGATTTTCTAAAGGATGGAGTATAACGAGTACAGTAAAAAGAAAACAAAGATTATTCTGAAGTCTTCAGCTTGAGGAAATGAGTAGATGATAGTACCATTTCTGGAATAGAGAAAGTTAGAGAAAGAATAGGTTGGAGAAATTTGATTTTGCGACTAGGTAAACTATAGGTTCTTCCTCTCTACCCCCACCCCAGAGTTTGTGAACTCTTTTTAAAAACAAAAAATGTGCTCCTTATAACATTCATACTGAAGGCATTTTTCCTCCACTATATGGGCCTCCATCCCAAAGCAAAATTACTTTCTAAGATTTGAGAGTGCAATTCCCATCCTATATTTATTCACTACAATGTTCTAGATCTGTAAGACAAAATGAAGTAGAAAAATTAAAAATCAGGGTCAGGGAATAGAAAAACAGAAACTTGGAAGCTTGAGACATAGAAAGTTTGATAATCTTTATTCCTATTCCTGTTTCTAAAGACTACTTCTCAATTCTCAACATAAGACCTTTGCTTTAAGCAGGGAAACTCAATGAAACTCAAACCTGGCTTTGAGACCCTCCTACAAATATACCTGTTGCGTACACCCCAGTGATGACAGTACAGTTCTAAAGGCCAAGGCTAATTTGCTTCAGATTGCCTTCCCATTTAAAGACTTTAAATCTCTATTCCCGCTCTACAATTCACTTCTCTTTTTCTAATACCTTTTTCTCTTTTTCCTAATCATCTTCAAAAGGAAGACAGAAAAAGTATACAGAAGCAAATTAATACGTACTCAAATTTCACATAAAAGAAATGAAAGGTGAAGCATGGTTTCCCTAAATAAAAATTTTGTTCATGTGTATCTGACTGATTGTAATTTTCTAGTCTCCATACCCACCAAAATCCTGATTCTATCAAAAAGATCTACTAATTATTCCCCACAAAGATGTTAAGCTTTCTCATGCTTTAGTTGTACTATGTTATCAATCACCGATGATTTTTTAAAATCCTATCTTAACTCTTCCCCACTGAAAGAAAGGCAGCGATACCCGGTCTGATGGTTCACCAGAGAAGTTCCATTTATTTAAAGACTGCGCGTCTATTTATAGAGAGCCACGTTCTGGGACTGGGTAGGAAGTGGACAGGGCGGTAGCTGATTGGACAGGATTGGACCGGGGTGTGTGTCCCGATTTGTGACAGGTTGGATTCTGGCGCCGGAGGGATCGCTTAAAGCGGAGAAGAACCCAAAAGGGCGCCATATTGCTAGGGAGTGTCTCCTGTAGGGTGCCCATGGGATCCCCACACCCACCTATGAAAACAAACTCCTCTTTTGATCACTCACCGCTCTACCAAAGTAATGATCACTTTTAAATTGCAAAGCTAATTTATGATTTATTTAATTAAATATTTAATATTGATTTAGTGCTTTAATAGTTACTTAAATCTTTTATTGTTAACTTTTCATTTCTTTCAGACTTTATTCCTAAACTTAAAGGCAAGAGTATATCATATAGCCCTGAAAGTAGAGCCCTCCATATAGCATTCAGTCAGATGTGAATTAATTCAAAGGAGGTAAGAATGATAAAGGAAAAGAAGGATTAAGTAAGGAGTTTTTCTGCAAAGAAGCCAAACATTATTCCTCTTCTGCATTACTGAAAGCTCAAAATACAGCTGAGTTCCTTCTTGATAGTTCCTGGCCTACCCATGTGGCTCAATGCACTAGAGGAGAACTCTTCCTGCTTTCTCTTCACATCTTTAGGAAACAGTACTTTAGTTCATGGAGGAAACTGAAGTAGTTCCTAGGACTAAATCAGAGTCCAGTCTCCCCATGAAGGATTAAGAGACTCCTTCCTAAATAGTTTCTAATAAGTCAGATAAAATTCATTTCCCCAAATGGTGTCAATGAGGCAGATTAGGGTAAAATGAAGGAAAAGAAAAGGACGTACCCACCTACTCTGCCCTACACTGAATCAATGAGCACATAAGAAATAAGGAAAAGAAAACACAAATATTTAGGTCAACCAAAAACAAGCTCTGTGAGCGTCAATTTCTACTATGACTCTATAATTTAATTATCCTAAACTTTTGAAAACAGGACTTTAGCCATTTCTAATAGTCATAAGATAATTAATCTGTTTAGGGGAAAAGCCTACCCTAAGGAAAAGGTAATTATTTTCAAAAGAATGTTTGATTTATAAAGTAAAACTCATTGTTTCTAATATATTCTATTTTTAAATAGTTTTAACTAGAACAAAACTTTATTTCCAGTTCCTGAACTTTGCCCACTTAAAATTAAATAAAGCCAGAGCACCAAATGACTTCTTTTCTAAGTGCTTCTTACCAAGAAACAAATATAACAGATAAAATTGGCATTAAATAAAATTAGATGTTTTGTCAAATACTAGTGCTTAATGTGTCTATGCAAGGCACAATATGAGGTGCCCGATAAATATTTAAATATCACAACCCAAAATCTAGAGCTATGATCACAGCAGAACATCTTTTTAAGATAGGTATGCTTTTATCCTTGCTTCATACACTGTAAAAGAACACTACAATGTTCTGGAGGAGTATCTACTTTAGAGTCTATGTATGCCTACAATTGAAAATAGCAAAAAGGATAACCTTGATGTTAGCAAAAAATAGCCAATAGCTAAACTCAATTCCTTCTCTTGGGCTTATTTCAAAAATAAATAAAATAACCTATAGCTCTGTCCCATCAAAGGGTGTGGGAGGAGGGGTCAGCTGGGGCAAAAATCAATTTTCTCTAGGTTGCTACATTGCTTTTCAGCTTTGTAAGAGAACTAAAACTTGCTTAGAAGGTGATGACTCCACCTTCTTCTAAAAACCAACTTCTCTTAGTACCTGGGAAGAGCAAAGCAGATGTTTCCTGATTGATTTCTTTACTATTCCTCTCAGAAAGTAAGAATTCTCCTTAAATTGAAAAATTAAGCATTTTAACTCTCATCTTCTTATAATTTTAAGAAACTAAATGACCACCAGAATTAAGTAAATTGAATAGAAATGGCTTGAACTAACCTCTATCAGGTTCATGTATATAAAATTAAATGAAATATTTTTGTCCCAAAAGTATTCTATAATTTAGCTACCCAATACAACTATTGTTCTTTTCAAGACACAAGGATATTAATACAGCCGAATTTAAAAAGAACTTCAAATGATAAATCAATGTCTAGCTATAGATATTTTATGTACACATACCTTATATTTCGTGAAGTGGTAGGAGGGAATGTACGTGTTGAAGTAAGTAGATGAAATAAGGAATACAAAAGATGACCAGAGCAGGAAACCCAAAAAAGAAAACCCTACCTACACTGGGTAGGTAACTAAATGAATGAAACGATGAACACAAACCCTTCAACCAAAGGTAAATATATGAATTTAACTGAGGCCAATAAAGACCTTTAAATAACCCAATATCTGGTGCCTGTATAAAGGCCTATATGATATGAATTGGTGATCTCAGTTCAGATATCCTGGAGGTCTTATTAATGTGAGTGTACAGTACTGAAGGTAACATGTATAGAATAATAAAAACAGATTCCATTTCAGATAGAGGTAAACAGAAATTACATTAAATTACTACTTTCACAAGATATCTGAAATGGTTCAGAAGTGCTAAATATCTTGCTTTTTCCAAAAACAAATATTAAGTAATACCAATTATGCCAAATATGCATTTACATTTAAAAAAAATTTTTTTATACTAAAAAACGTTTAATTTGTGGGATTTTTTTGTTGTTGGTATACTACAAATAACGAGGTCTTAAACTTCCAGAATTTTTCTTTTTTAGTTTTAAAAAGAAAAACTCTAATGATAGCAAACAGAAGATAAAGGAAATTCTCAAACCACCTATTTGGTATAATATATATCATTATCAATACCCAAATACAATGCTGTGCCAACCTATATGAATTTTTAACAGGTACATCAACAGTAAATAATTATTAAAATCAAAGGAAAATTTTAAAAGCATACTCAAATCAAGTAGTATTACTTCTTAGAAGAGGTACAATAATTACTTTAGAAAAACATAATTTAAATTAAAAATCCCACAACATAAACCAGCCAAAATAAATTAGCTGGTTTTTATGTTTGGTTGTTTTAAAATGAGCCAATATATGTACTGCATGTGCTTTGTATATATTATTGTTTCTTAAAACCAGAAATGATTTAAATTTTCAGTGACTTAAATCTGGCAACTCATCTTATTATGATTATCTGATTTTTGCATTTCAGAATTCACAAATTCCACTTACCACATATTTTACAGCACTTATAAACTGATTATGGAAAAGCAGATGCTGTGTTTCATCTTCTGGATTTGAAGCTGTGTAAAGCATTCCACAAACATTACAGGAAACTGCTCCAAACCTTTTTTGTCCCGCATCCTATTTATAAAAAACAAATGAGTTTTTTTTCTTCCCAAAAGAATTATTCCGGAACATCAGCCTCTAAGGCTATAACGTGAACATAAAGTAAGAACTGTTTAAACTATAATGAATAACATTCAATATTGATTACAAAAATTAAGATGTTAATCTTTGAAATCTACATTTAATTTTATTCATTTTAAGAGGCATTTCTATTTTGATAACCTGCTCACTTGTTCCACAGCATATGACAATTTAAAGAAACTGAGAAATATATATAACACCACAAACTTAGTCCTAAAATCCTAAATAGCAAATATTCTAAAAATGAAAACTAAATATATATTTTATATTTGCAATAATTATACTGCTAGTCTACAGGAAATAGACTCAACTTTTTAATGTCTCAAAAGTCTGTTCTCTTTTATAGTTTTCTTTTAGATAGTTTGTAGATACTAAAAAGAATATTTTGATGTTACCAGAGTCTCTTAAGAAAAGGTAAAATTAATTTTTGTCTCTTAGCTTTATATTAAATAAGCATGAAAGACTAACTACCATCATCTATACTCCACTAATTCACACTTGAGCCATAAAACAGTATGTAACTGTTTCAAAGTGTTTTCTATTCTTGTCCTTATTCAACAAGAAAATTTCAGCAATATGATCTACTTTAATAATAAACTAAGCTATCTTTAAAATTTTGTGAAAAATTAATATATAAATTATGTTTAAAACTTATATAGCTATCTTAACATTTTTTATGTAAATAAACAATGTTCCTTTGGTTTTCGCCCCCACCCCCAAAAAAGAATAATAAACTAAAAAAATATAATCCCTTTATTCTTTCTCGTCTATAATTGTGCAAATCTTAACTGAACTAATTACTGAAAAGAACGGGATCTAAGATAACAGTGTAACTAGAACTGGGGTCAAATAGCAAAGAGAAATCAAATGGCAAATAAAAGATTGTGTACAAAACTAAAAGGAAATCCTAAAGGATTCAAAGTAATGACAAAATGTCACCCAAAATTTACTTCAAGCTTTTTAAAAAAAACAAAATCTTGTAACTGTGGTAAAATATACATAACATAAATTCTACCATCTTAGCCATTTTTAAGTGTATAATTCAGTAATGTTAAGTACATTCATGTTTCGTGCTACTCCAGAACTCTCTCCATTTTGCAAAACAGAAACTCTATACCCAATAACAACTTCCCATTCTTCCCTCTTCCCCAGCAACCACCATTCTACTTTCTGTCTGAGAATCTGACTAATTTAGTATCTCATGTAAGTAGAATCATACACTATCTGTCATATCACTTAGCATAGTGCCCTAAAGTTTCATCCATGTTGTAACATGAATCAGAATTTCCTTCCTTTTTAAGGCTGAATAATATTCCACTGTATGTACACCATATTTTGTTTATCCATTCATCCATCAATGGACACCTAGCTTGCTTCCGTCATTTGGCTATTGTGAACAGTGAGCATGGATATACAAATCTCCCTCCACTGTATGTACACCATATTTTGTTTATCCATTCATCCATCAATGGACACCTAGCTTGCTTCCATCATTTGGCTACTGTGAACAGTGAGCATGGATATACAAATCTCCCTCCGAGCAGGCAGTTTTCATAGGAATGAGAAAGCATTTCTGCCTCAGTTTCCTCACTGACAAATGGGAGATAACATAGTACCTGTCTCATACTTTTCCTATAAAGCTTAAATTAGTTAATATGAGTGGACCACACATGTGTACGTTCAAAAAGTATTAGCTGACATCATTATTTTTATCATCATCATTGATTCTTGACCAGCACTATCCAACAGAAATGTGATCCACAAATGTAATTTTACATTTTCTAATAGCCATATTAAAGAATGCAGAAAGAACAGGTGAAACTAACTTTGATAACATTTTATTTAACAAAATATATCCCAAATACAATTTCAACATGTATTCAATATTTTTAAAACTATTAGTAAAATACTTTACTTTAAAAAAAAAGATGACTGGTAAGGGGATCTTAACCCTTGACTTGGTGTTGTCAACACCATGCTCTCCCAAGTGAGCCAACCGGCCACACCCATATAGGGATCCAAACCCTTGGCCTTTGTGTTACCAGCACCACAGTCTCCCAAGTGAGCCATGGGCCGGCCCCTTTACTTTTTTTTTTTCCTTTGTTTTTAATTGACACATAACTGTACATAATTATGAGGTACTGTGTGATATTTTGATACATGTATACAATGTGAAATGATAAAATAAGGATGATTAGGGCCGACCCCGTGGCTCACTCGGGAGAGTGCAGCGCTGGGAGCGTAGTGGGGCTCCCACTGCGGGTTCGGATCCTCTACAGGGATGGCAGGTGTGCTCACTGGCTGAGCGCAGTGTGGGCGACACCAAGCCAAGGGTTGCGATCCCCTTACCGGTCACAAAAGAGAAAAAAAAAAAATGAGGATGATTAGTACATTCACCACCTCAAACATTTATCATTTATTTTTGGGGGGACCACTCAAAATCCTCTTCTAGCTATTTGAAAATATGTAATAAATTGTTGTTAATTATAGTCACCCTACAATACTACAGAACACAGTAACTTATTCCTCCTATCTAGCTGTAATTTTGTATCCATTAACCAATCTCTCCTTATATCCCCCACCACCACCTTAACTTGTCTCTAGTAACCACTATTCTACTTTACTTCTATGAGATCAACTTTCTTAGCTTCCATATGAGTGAGAGCATGCGGTATTTCTCTTTCTGTGCCGTGCTTATTTACTTAACATCCTGCAAACTCATCCATGTTGCCACAAAACTTTACATTCTTTTTTTGTATTAGTCGTTGAAATGCAGTGTGTATCTTCTGTATTTATAGCATATCTCAGTTCTGATAAGAAACATTTCAAGAGTTCAACAGCCATATGTAGCTACCATACTGGACAGTACAGCTTTATTTTTTATTTTTTTATTTATTCATTATATATGTTTATGGGGTAGGTACACTTTGTTGTTTCCAGTACAGCTTTAGATTCTATTTGTTTAATCTTGATTCATTATCACACTGACTTGACAATAGAAATACTACAAAATATGATAAAAATAAGTTTTCCTCTCATTATTCCTTCTGAAAAATTTCCAGACAACTCTTACAAAGTTATTCTCTGATACTAAAGTTAGAATCCATCATCCAGTCTCAAAACTTCCTATTGATTATGTTGACTAGAACTAAATTAATGTCCTTATTATTTTGGGTTCCTTTCTTTTTTTTTTTTATATTGTCTTCACTCATTCAAATTAGTTTAACCAATGAGAATACCTCCCTCATTTCCACCTTGCCACCAAACTATAGAGTACTTATGTTCTATTTCAAATTAACTATGGTTTATCTTTGTGTAAAATGTAATTTAAAAATTATGATGTATATTATGTTGAATGTTCCCAACACAAAGAGGCAACATATGTTTGAGGTGACGGATATACTAAGTGCCCTCATAAGATCACTGCACACAGTATGAATATATATACCCAACTATCATACTGTACTTCATAAATATATGCAATTATCATGGGTCAACTAAGAAAAATAAATTAAAAAGAAAAAAAGGGAGAGAGAGAGAGAGAGAGTAAAATAGTGGTTACTAGAAGCAGGGAAAGGAGGTGAGGGGTGGGCAGATAAATGTTGGTAGATTGGTACAAAATTAGTTAGATAGGAAGAATAAGTTCTGGTGCTCTAGGGTGACAATAACTAATAATATTGTAATGTATATTTCAAGAGAGCCAGAAAAGAGGATCTTAAATGTTGTAACCATAATGAAATGATAAATGCTTAGGTAATACATATGCTAACTATTCTAACTGGATCATTATCCAATATATGCATGTATTGAAACAACAAATTGTATCTCATAAACATGTACAATGAAAAAAAATAAAAATTTTTAAAATTAAAAAAAGAAATTTGAAAAAAATTATGTATTAAGCTCCATCTTATTTTAATATTTAAATCAACTACTGAAAGAAGATGGTGATCAAATGACATATCTAAGACAGTGAACAGATGTGAAATAAAGAGTCAAAATATGTGATAAATAAAATAAAAATATATGGAAACTGAATTATTATTATTTGTTAAGAATGGACTCTATTTATATTGGGGATTTGTAATAATACCAGGAATATTTTCCATAATGAAGATTTACGATGACAAAAAGGCTCTCTGGAAAAAAGGGATGAATTTATTCTTTAACACCTTGCATAAATAGGATGCTTCAGAAAAAAGGTCAAGTTCTATACTTACTATGATCAACTGTTTTTCATCAGCTTTTTCTGTTTCTTTTAGTTTCAAGTCCTTTGGAATTGTTATCTCCAAATGGGAATTACAATTAGGCCAAGAATTATTTGGTGGTGTCTCCCTTAAAAAACAAACAAAACCTTGGTTAGTACGCCATCCTGATAACACCAAGGTCCAGAATTCAATCCCTGTACACCAGCAGCCACCAAAACAAAACCCCCAAAAAAACCCAAAACTGTTGAATGTTATTGATCCGTATCATTTCAAATCACTGGGGGTTGGGGGGTGAAGATAAATTATTTTCTATACAACACTGACAAATTTCAACTTCAAGGAGAAAAACAATAACCCTTTAAAAATAAAGGGGAAAATAAATAAATATCAATAGGAAAAAAATAGCAGAAAACAACTAATTTCCAATAAATAAACAAAAAACTGTACCACCTACTATAGTCTGAACATGTTTTAAGCTTTATGGTTTTCGCCACCCGTCACTCCAGTATGTCCGAAATACTGTTTGTTGGTAATCCAAAAGGGAAAATAAGTCAGATCTATTTAATTCTGACATTAAAAGAGAACAGAAAGCTTTTAATCTACTTAAAACACTCTTACATATTGATAATACTTAGTATTTCCAGGAGTGTGGGGAAAGGAACATTTTCAAACACTGTTGCTGGGAGTAAAAACAGGCACGACTTTGGAGTGAAATCTGGCAACGTTGTGTAAGTCTTATAGCTATGAATTTATCCTAGAGATATAGTCATGCAAGTGTGCCAAGATATAGATATTTTTTGCAGAACTTTTTTTTTTTTTTTTTGGTAAAAACAAACTATAAATAAAATGTCCTTGAAGTGAAGAACAGTTCAATAAACCATGGAACATTCACACAATGAAATCTAATGCAGATTTCATTTTAAAAAATGATTTAATTTAGGGGCCGGCCCGGTGGCGCACTGGATAGTGCGCCGCTTGGGAAGCGCGGCGGCG
>NW_007730983.1:85171-86305 GCF_000696425.1 Galeopterus variegatus | reverse complement strand
AAAAAAAAAATGTTCACAGGGTTACAAAAATAAAGCTTTTGTGTGGTATATGTGAACAACTTGCAGCATTTATTAAATGTTTAATTCAGAGATAGAATCACTGAGCTGGAAAACTTGAGTAACTGAGAGTTAAGATAAGAACATGAAGTGGTAAAGCACAAACAGTAAAAGTACTTGAGAAATAAGCTGCTACCACTAACTTCAGCAATTAATTAAAAACACTTCTCCAGAGAGAAAGTCACCAACAAAATAATAGATTTAAGAACAGAAGAACTTTTGATAGGGAATCAAAGGGTAGTACTTAGGTACTTTCAACAAACCAATCAAGAGAAACAATTCTCCAGAAAGAATGAGTGATAATCATGATAATCACATATCAGAAAAACACAACAATAGTAAAGAAGAATTTAACAGGCCTATTTGGTATATATAGAGTTTTCTGTAATATTGAAAAAGTCACTGAACACTGTAAAATCCAAATAATGTTTTCAAAATATTACCTGGAAATTTACTCTCTCCTGCATCAACTTTTGCTTGACCTAGCAGAGTTGAAACAGCAATGGTATTTTCCACTGGATTGTTTTCCAGCTTGGATTCCAAACACAGGCTGAAATTCTGAACACAAATAATTCAAAAATTTTATATCAATCTTTGGGTCTTATCCAAATACACTTCCAGTATATTTTAGCATACTAAGAAATTTAAGATAATACTTTATACTTGGAGTAATTCACATAGACATGTCTTAAAAGTCTCTCCATGATCTTGCCATAAGCTACGCTTTCAGCAACAGCTCCCATTAATCCCCTTCATGCTAAGTTTAAAAACATACCTCTCCCACAGATATATTCCATAGTTGCCTGGCTCTATACCTTTTCTGAGTTTTGTCTAGACTGTACTGTCCAATACAATAGTCACTGCCACATCTGACTACTACGCACCTGAAATGTAGTTAGTATGATTTGAGATGTGCTGTAAGCATAAATCACACACCAGAATTTGGAAAATTAAACACATACACAAAAAGAGTAAAACATGTCATTAATCATTTTTACAAAATTGATTACATGTTCAAAGGCAAGGATAATATTTTTAAATGGCAAGTTAAATAAAATATATTATAATTAATTTTAC
>NW_007730983.1:77573-84651 GCF_000696425.1 Galeopterus variegatus | reverse complement strand
AAAGGCAAGGATAATATTTTTAAATGGCAAGTTAAATAAAATATATTATAATTAATTTTACGTGTTTCTTTTGCTCCATTAATGTGGCTGCAAGATAACTTAAAATTATATATGTGGCTCATATTATATTTTTACTGGATAGTGCTGATAGAATACCTTCCCCCCATATAAATTCAACTCATTATTCAAATATTAACCTCTTCCACGAAGTCTTTCCTAATCTTCCCTAATTCTCCTTCGTCTACTTTATCTATACCTCTTTTCATGTCCTTATCACTTCCTATTTTGAATCATTTATTTGTATTTAACTCATCTATAACTCTTAAGAGCAGAAACCATATCATACTAATCTTTTTATTCCTAAGAGCCCCTAATTCAGAACCTTGTCAAAGCAGATACTCAATTAGTAACTTATAATAGAAAATACTCCAAACTCCACCATCATTGGCTGTCTCAGTGAAATGGAAATGAGGAGGGAAGCAATTTTGTGTGTATCTGTCTTGTGATTGTTACAATGAATGTGTAACATTATTTTTTGAACATTATATTTTTGATAAACTAACACAATTTTTGTCATTGAAAAACAAAGCAAAACAATTAAAAACAAGAACCATGACATGTTACTGATTACTCTAATCTTCATTAATAAGAAGTTAGTATATTATTGGTTAAAAAAGCAAATCATAAAATAATTGAGCTTTAAAATTCATAAGATCCTAATAATTTAAATTCAGCCCAATGAGTTCAGAGAAGTCCTATCAAACACTTTAGCCTTATCAATCACCATCATTTTTCAGTACTGCTGAGACTGACACCATATAATCAAGAGCAAAATTACAGGTGGCCACTGAAAAAGTTTTCATTGATGTAAGGGTTCTGTGGTTTTTTGGTAAAACCTCTCTGAATCATCTTTTAATTAATGCTTTCATTCCCATTTATATAGAAAATAAAATCTAAGAGCACAATACAATGTCTGCTCCCTTTAAATTCACTTTGATTTTCAGCCCAGAACAACAGACACCGATCTATTCTCACAGCTTCTGGCATAATGCCCAGATTCCTAACTCACTCAAATTTGCTCCTAGACCAAATACCTCTAAAAAGAACTTTAAATCACTCTCAAAACTTTAAGTGACTTGACTTTTTTCTCCACTTATGACTTTTTTGCTCAAATGATTTTCTTTTTTTTTTTTTTTTTTTTTTTTTTTTTTTTNGAGCGCCGCCGCGCTTCCCAAGCAGCGCACTTATCCAGTGCGCCACCGGGCCGGCCCTCAAATGATTTTCTAATGTTCAGAGTATGCTGTTGTTCCGTTACCAGACAGACACCAAAAAGAAAAAAAAAAAAAAATGAGAGTATGCTGTTGTACAAAGAATGTTGCGCTAAGAATTAGAACACCTGGATCCTAACCCTATTTGTGCCACCAAACATGTGACCTACATAAATCACATTCCACTCTGTTTTCTCAACACAAAATTAAATAATTAATACAAGTTAATGAGGTGGGGTTTTTTTTTGGCTTTTGGGGGTTTTTTGGTCTGTATTATAGTGCTCCAGAATTGTATACATGTAAAATTTCTGCTTATTGGTTTTATACGTTGGTATTCTACATACAATTTACTTCAGAAAGAAAAGAACTCAGCCACTTTTTTTTTTTTTCCCCTTTTTGTCTTTTTTCGTGACCGGTAACGGGATCGCAACCCTCAGTGTCGCACCCGTACTGCGACCAGCAACAGGATCGCAACCCTTGGTGTCGCACCCGCACCGCGCTCAACCAGTGAGCGGACCGGTCTCTATATGGGATCCAAACCCTCGGTGGGAGCGCTGCTGCACTCCCAAGCACCGCACTCTACCAAGTGCACCACCGGGCCGGCCCACAGCCACTTTTATAATCATTAAAATTTCTTCCAGATATAAGATTTTCATTTTCAATTTCCATTTTAAAAACTTTTGGTCACTAAAATTTTATTCTTAGACTGACGACTAAATTATTTATACCTCTCAGACCTTTCATTTTGCCAACTGTTCAAGATGGCCACACAAGTCAAACCAAAAGGCATCCCTTTAAAAGTGTTTAACTTTGGGCCGGCCCAGTGGCGCACTGCTACAGTGCGCTGCCTGGGAGTGCGGCCAGAGCTGGAGAATGCTACCTCGTTTGCCCTTTCCTGCTTGCTCTAGCTCATTATCTATACTTTGTTCAGGCACTGATGGCTGAGGACATTTTTGGGATTTTGCACTAGTATTCACTCGTGTATGAACTGACTTCTTCATCTCATGCTTTTTTGAGACCACTGAAGTAGCCATTTTTGATCTTTTTATCTCAGAAGTTACAGGCAAAGGCTTTGTTTCCACTTTTCTAGTAGTCTTTAGAAGACATTTTTCAGATCCTTGTACACACTGAGAGCTACAAGTATTAGCTGTCTGATGCTCTACTTTACGTTTTTTTCCTTTTGGGGAATTTATTACTTCATTAATTACTGAATATTCATCCTCTTTAGAGTCAGACTTTATTTCCAGTACTTTTCTTTTCACATGTTTTTGACTTGTTTTAACTTTATTAGACTTACTTTGAGTATTGCTATAGTACTCTTTTCTAAAAAAAAAAAAAAGTGTTTAACTTTTAAATTTTATCAGGATTAAAGGTTGATTTGTCCCAATTGAAATTAATTTTAATATCTTAGTCAGAACTGGGTCCAAGTTTTAAGTTCTAGATTTCAGTCATTAAGAAATATATTTTCTGTGGTTATAACAGAAAAAGGAAACAAATCGGTGTGTTAAATTTAAAAGAAAAGCTGGAATTCGATAGGTTTGTGCTTTACATAATATAAAAATAAAGGGTGAAAATGAGGAAATAAGAAGCAGCATCCACGTAAATGTGAGACATCTAAAGGAATCAGTAAGTGCTATCACTATAAGATTGGGCTAATAAAATTCTTGCTAACAACTTAATAAGATACCTTAACAAATGACTCTTCCATCTTTTACGACAACTCTTTAGATAAAATATGTTGTAAATACTTGTTTCTTATTAGAAAGTACCCAGGCACTTCTACTATGCATAATGAAAATGGATTACCTTATCTGGTGCTGATTCAAAAGAATGCTTCATCTGATTATCCAATGGTGGATGAGGAGATGGTTTTATTTGATCACCCAAATGGCAATTTTCAGGAGCCCTTTGTATGGTTTTATTAATTTTAACTGTAATGTCATTAATTTTAATTTCTTCAGAATCAATTTTTTTCATTTTTTGCTGCTGGCAAGCTGTATTTTTATCTTGTGGCTTTGTCCCTAAAAATGTACTTTGAGTCACTTCTAAAGCTGGTGGTGAAAAACTGGTTCGTAATAACCCCAATTTAGGGGAAACTTGAGAGTCCAACTTATTTTGCTGCACAGAGTTAAATTTTGTGAGTTTAATTTTATTCCATTTGGAGTTCTTCTTAGTTGAGCTGTTTATTCCATTTAGTAAACATTTCACAAGCTTTGTTTTTCTACTGGGGAAGAAACGATTACACTGCATATCCTGATTTGTTTCCTTCTGATGAAGTATTTGTCTTTCAACATTAGTCTCCTCCAATTTTATTTCTGTAGGCTTCTCCTCCTTTACGCTTTCCATTTGTGAAGATTCCTTTTTTACCTCTACAGTATCTGACTCAATTTCACCAGCAATTTCTTCACAGAGCTGGAGAATGCTACCTCGTTTGCCCTTTCCTGCTTGCTCTAGCTCATTATCTATACTTTGTTCAGGCACTGATGGCTGAGGACATTTTTGGGATTTTGCACTAGTATTCACTCGTGTATGAACTGACTTCTTCATCTCATGCTTTTTTGAGACCACTGAAGTAGCCATTTTTGATCTTTTTATCTCAGAAGTTACAGGCAAAGGCTTTGTTTCCACTTTTCTAGTAGTCTTTAGAAGACATTTTTCAGATCCTTGTACACACTGAGAGCTACAAGTATTAGCTGTCTGATGCTCTACTTTACGTTTTTTTCCTTTTGGGGAATTTATTACTTCATTAATTACTGAATATTCATCCTCTTTAGAGTCAGACTTTATTTCCAGTACTTTTCTTTTCACATGTTTTTGACTTGTTTTAACTTTATTAGACTTACTTTGAGTATTGCTATAGTACTCTTTTCTTGTTGGTGACAGACTCTGTTTAACTGCTTGAACTTGACCCTGAATCTCTCTACTGCGTAAAGACCTTGTCGAAACCTCTGTTAACTGCTGCAGTCTTTGTGATCTCCGGTTAAGCTGTTCATTTGCTTTAGGTGTTTCATGCACTAATTTTTTCTGAGATAATTTCTTCTTTTTTGTACATTCTTGTTGTGAATGTCCCTTCACAGTCACCATATTTTTATTAACGGATTTAGTATCTTTTTTATCACTGGATGCTGCCTTTGTTGACCTTGTACTCATGCGTGTTACCAATTCAGGCTGATTTATTTTACTTTCACTGGAAGACTTAACCAGTGATTTTATGGTTTCCTTTAGACCTGACACTTTTGCTAGATTCTTTTGAGAATCTTGAACTTCCATTTCTAAATTCTTATCTTCACTTTTTTTAATAACTCTGGAAGAACTTTCTTTTGATTTCTCCTGAATAGACATCATTCCTGAGTAATGTCTCCCTTTTCTGAGTAGTTTTTGAGAGGATTTTCTGGTCCTGGTAGGCCTGAATGCTGAATAGCTAGTATTATTACTGAGGAGCAAATCCTTAAAATCAACTTTAACTTATGCTAATACACATTTTTCAACAAAAATATTAGTTTGCTTCAAGTAAGGTTTCTGTCTGTCATTCCTAGGACATGAGAAAAGCTGACATGAATGCTCAAATATAGTTGCTTTACTTCGGACAAGCCAATAGAAATTTTAGGAAAATATCTAATTTGATATTTTTAGAAGTTTTTTTTAACAAAAAGAAATTTAATTCAGGTTCAATCTGTTCTGTTAATTTGTCAGTTAATTTTGGTTTCAGGCCTAGCCCTATTACTGGAGGACTTATTTTTCACTGACCTGTCTGTTTTGACAGAATTTTTGAAAAGTTTTTCTTCTGAAGTCTACAGTTACTGGACTTTGATTCATTTGAAACATGTCTTACAGCTAACACGTTTCTTTCCTTGTTTGCTGAGTCCGTTGGTTTGCAGTTCTTATCTAACCTCCTTTGTTTAACAAAATGTTCTATTAATATAGATTTCCTTTTGTGCTGCCATTTCTGAAAAATAAAAAAATAAAAATTAAATTTTATACAATCCATGAAATATGGCAGTGCAATACCAAAAATAACCTTAATGATATCATAATCTAACTCCTCCTTTTGAAATATTTAGTCTGTATACTTAAGAATGAAGTATCCCAAGTACATTTCTATGAATAATCAATAACTTGTCTTATATAAGCTTAGAAGAGTTGAAAATGAGTTTATTCCTTGAGTCTTACTTACACTTCTTTTCCCACAAGACAGAGTTGATGTTTCAGCCACCATAACTCATAGAAATTTGATAAAACCATTCCTTTAATATGCTCTTAAGACATCACACAACACCTAAAAAAAAAAAAAAGTATTTTTTAAATGTTTAAAAGGACAAAGGAAGAAAGTAATCATCCATTCAGCTTTCATCAAATATGACACTCCATAATTTTACCCTGTCCTACCATTAGTCTTATTTATTCTAAGTTCACTTTACACTCAGCACTTAGTTTTAATATTTCTAACTTGAAGTAGACTATGGTACATGCATCCAATAGAATAGCATACATCCATTTTATGTTATAGAAAATAGTTTCAAACTACCAAAAAAATGGGTTAAATTGGTAAAGTAAAATCCAATTTTGAGGAAAAACAGTGCACACAGATGGCTATATACATAGAAAAAGACTAACACACAGTTAAAGAAGGCAGATTTAAACACATTTACCTCTATTCCAATCCAAAACCTTCTAAAAATAAAGTACTAGATTAAAACAAAACAAGACAAAACTGTAAACGTCAAGGATAAAAAACAAGAGAGCAGATCATAAAAATTTAAAAATATGGAAGCTACAAAGAACAAATAACTGACCTAGCAGACTCAAGAAAACCTGAATCCTAAGCTAGGAATGGGGAAAGCTGAGAAGCAGCTGTATTTACACCACAGACCCCCCCTAAGATTCCACAGCAGATCAGGATAAAAATAGGACTCAAAAAAGAAGATAAGACTCCAGATTGCCATTCCAATTACTAGCCCCTGCATCACCCTCTGAAGACTGGATTAAGTCCTTGAAGGGGTGAAACAAAAGCTCTTTGTCCTGGAGGCTCAATACGAACAGTAGAGGGTAAAGGTATCACACTAGCAGAAGGAATATATAGGAGTATACATGCTGATTGCTGAAACCCACTCCCTCTACCCAAAGATCTTTTTGCCTACTCAAAGGCTCCTGGAGGATAGCAGTTAAGCCTGTACCTTCTAGGAAGGAAACTGAAAGATTGTTTTGTACTGATTTTGACAAGCCCTAGAGAAAAGACCTAGAAATACTGACGGGGTCTACAGTCAGTAGGACACAGACACACAGACATACACACCCTACAAGTCAGGAATCTATCAGCCTACCCACCACCCAAACACCCACAACTTCCACTTTTAACCATGAACGGTTAATCAAGAATCACCACAAACACAAGGAAAACCTGTTGAACATGGGGGGGGGGAACCCCAGAAAAAAGGAGCTTTGAAGAAACAACACAAGGAAAACCTGTTGAACATGGGGGGGGGACCCCAGAAAAAAGGAGCTTTGAAGAAACAAACTATGCAGAGAAAAAAAACTAATTAATCTATGAAACAAATACACAAGAACATTCACGGTACTAAAAAGATGGTTTGTGGACCCCTCTCCCACAACCAGGCACATGGCACCAGCGCCTTGAGGCCTGCCCAGGGACCAGAGGCATGGAGAAGGGGACCAAACACACCCCACAACCGGGCATACTGCCAGTGCCAAGGAGTATGCCAAAAACATCACCTCCACGTGGGTGGCCTACCACAGCCACCACAATAACCATGGCTGCTGCAAAAGCGGCTAGACGCCACAGTCACCACGCA
>NW_007730983.1:74478-76814 GCF_000696425.1 Galeopterus variegatus | reverse complement strand
GTAACAATATATATGCTAGTAATATTGATTTAATCAACATATGTCAATGTTCAACCCCAAAAATATGTATAATCAATTTTCATTCAATAAATAAAGTAAAATAATTTTTTTTTAAAAAAGATGGTTTGGTTTTGTTTTCCATTAAGTTGTAGGAATTTCTTTTAAATAATCTATAGTTGATTAAAAAGGAATTCATGATAAAAATAGAAGACACTTGAGGAAAGATGTGGGAAATGGACTCTGCACACACGCTAAACTAACAATGTCTCTAAAACTAATGACTACAGCAAAAAATGTCTTCACATTGGGCCGGCCCGGTGGCGCACTCGGTAGAGTGCGGCACTTGGGAGTGCAGTGGCACTCCCGCCGAGGGTTTGGATCCCATATAGAGACCAGTCCACTCACTGGCTGAGCGCAGTGCGGGGGCGACACCGAGGGTTGCGATCCCGTTGCAGGTCGCGGTACGGGCGCGACACCGAGGGTGGCAATCCCATTACCGGTCACGAAAAAAGACAAAAAAAAAAAAATGTCTTCACATTAAAATTCTGCTTTTTATGTGTTTTTCCCCCATTTTTCACACAATTACAAAAGAAAAAATAAGAGCCTTAACATCTGGATTATTTTTCATTTTTTTGGACCAAATGTTCAATTTCCTCTAAATTTTTTGACCTGTGGAACTTTTTATAGAATAAAATCTTTTGCATGAAAGACTGGAGTTCAAAAAGAAAAATACACATATCTTAAAGGGTAAAGAGAATGCTCAGAACAAAGGATGATAGGAAAATAGTTTTAGTCACTGGTTATTTCATTATCCTTAGACTCACTTGCCCTTCATCCCTCCCCAACCCCAATCTACACAATCTTTAAGATCAAGAAAAAAATTTAAATATTTTTAAATAATTAAAAAGAAATAAAAATTCACATTTAAAAAAGAACACTCAAGTCAGAAAATAGTTAACCATCATGCTTTTCTGTGAACAGGTGTCTGAACCAAAACTCTGCCGATGTCACAACTGCTTCAAGCTTAATGAAAACTGATTCCCATGACAATAGACAGTGACAACTCTAACAGATACGCCAGGTTTTTGTTCTACTTAATTTTTAATTCCTGAAATGGAGGAGAGGGGAGGGAGTTTAGGAATTCGTTTCTATTAAAATATAGAAGTTATTGCAAAACCCTAACTGTTAAAACACACCATTGTAATCAGACTTTGCATACAGTAGCTAAGAGAATCCAAACGCTTCAGTGAAACAGTGAATTTGCCTGGCAGAATGCTGACAAATTCCCATCCAGTTGCCCTCCTGAAAATAAAAAAGTTCAAAACAAACCATACAGCTAGAATTTTGTTATCTGAAATATTTTTAAATAAGCTGCCTTATAATTCCAGGTTTATCTTTTCACAAAGATGTTAGTTTGTTAAGACTTGGCTGCTTCTCTCCCTCAAACGTCAGGGCAAGCGAGGCTCAGTTTATCTATCCTGTCCAAACCACACTGTTCCTATTCATAGAACCCTGCCCCTTGAGACTGGCTAAAACTCGTAGTACTCGATGGCCACGTCAATGGCCCAGACAAATTTCTCCCTCTGGGTTTTGTTGAAAATTTTCTCTGTCAGGCTGGCCCGGTGGCGCACTGCTACAATGCGCCACTTGGGAGCGCGGCGGCGCTCCCGCCGAGGGNGAAAATTTTCTCAGTCGAGATCCCCCCACTTCTTGCACCAAGCCACTGTGATCCTTGAGTCCAGATAACTGAGTTTGGAGGTTTCCCAAAGCAATTTGTTTATTTGGTCTGTGACCTTAACTTCCAGCTTCATCAACTACTCCTCAGTCACTGCACAGCCTTTTTCTTTGACTCTACTACCCTTACTGGTCTTTGCATCCTTCATGACCTTCGCATCAGCCTTAGCATTTTTCAGGTCTCTCTGTGCATCTGCTAGCTGTTCCTTCTTGGTGTCAATCTTAGATTGCAAGTTCATCATAGTTTTCTCAAAAGATTTTGGTGGTGCCCTCTGAAGGTTACAAAGAACTGCAACAGTTTGACTGGCACAGTCATAAGAAAGAATCTTCGCTGGCATGTTCTCATCTGGGGCTGTGAGTTCTTTTAGCCGCTGATGTAGCATGGTGGAGGCATCGCATGTACGGAATACCTTGGCTGTCAAGCCCTCCCTGAGATCCTGAAGATGCTTATTTAGAAAACCAGTATTGAGTCTATCAAAAATATATCCTCAGGCTGCTTGTTCTCCATAAATAGTTGTAGATTCTTAAAAACTCATTTCTCAACAGGGACCTTGTTATAAAGAACTCTTGAAAATTAAAAATATTATAGAAAAAATGAAGAC
>NW_007730983.1:70732-73530 GCF_000696425.1 Galeopterus variegatus | reverse complement strand
AAAAAAAACCCCCAACTACATACAGATGATTAAAGAATCAGAATTACAACAAACCTTTCAATAGCAATACTAGAACCAAAATGATGTGAAAAATCTTTCAAAATGTTGAGGGAAAATTATGTCCAAAGTAGAATTCAATGCCCAAACAATTATGTGTGAGTCTAGAATAAAGATATTTTCAGATATGTAGGGTGTCAACAAATTTACCTTCCCACACATCTTCCTCTGAGAGTTACTAGAAAATATGCACCACAAAATAAGTGTGTTAAAATGAATCAGGGGCTGGTCTGAAGGTAGTAAGTTATCTCAACTGATTTTTCAGTCAGTTACAGATCAAACTCCTTATTCTAATCTTTCCCCTATTCTCACTCCCATACTTGACAAGTCTTTAAAAAAAAAGAATCTTGGTCTTCAAAGAGAGAAAAAGAATGAGTTCAGAGGCCAAAAACAATCACAACAAAAAACCAAGAAAGACTGTACATGTTTCCTTACTGAAGCTTATATGAATAAATATAAGTATAAATAAATTAGATAATTAAAAAGAACTGCTAATAATAATACTTATATACTTACATAGCCCAAAAGAAATGAGCTGGCATTTGAAGGACTAGGGATATCTTAAAATATATCTTTCTTAGTATATTAACTTTTGGAGTTTGCAAGTATCATGTTTTCTGGAGTAAGATAAAAAAATCTTTAAGTTCAACAAGTAAAACTTTATACAAACAATGAACTTTACATAATAAAAGGAAAAACCACATACCATTTATAGTAACATACACATGTGCACAGGCACACACACATATAAATCAAATTAAAAAGTAATAAGGTAGATTTGCACTTGCTAATATTAAAATGCGCTTACTTGGAACAATTTAGTTCCCCCTCATCAATTGACAGAGATTAATGGAAAAGAGCAGAGGCTCCAACAACAGGCCCTAATGCATGAGGGGATTTAGTACATATAAAGGTGGTATTAATCTCATTAGTTTCAAAATAATGAAGAAAAGACTACTCAACAATTGATGTTAGGGGCCGGCCCCGTGGCTCACTCGGGAGAGTGCGGCACTGGTAGCACCAAGGTCGCGGGTTCAGATCCTATATGGGGATGGTTGGTGCGCTCACTGGCTGAGTGTGGTGCAGACCAGACTGTGCCAAGGGTTGCGATCCCCTTACCAGCCCCCAAAAAAACAATTGATGTTAGGATGACTGGGCAACCATTTGAGTAACCTATTTTGGTTTACATGATAATGTCCAGAAAAAAATTTAACCTTTAAAAATAAAAACATAAAAAAACTGATTAAAGTGTGGGGGAATTTTAATATTTATTTTCAGAGTGGAATAAAACTGCAGAAAAAATACTAGCAATAAATATCAAAAGCATACCACCATAACACATTCACAGAAAAAAACACGTTAGTGGCTGGTGTGATAACAACAGAATAATATAAATTAGAACCAAAACAAAATAACCACTTTCCACCTATCAGACCAGCCAAAGATCAAGAAGTTTAACAGTCTTGGCAGAGGTTTGTGTCAGGTACTCTGATATTATTGCAAGTGTTTCAATATCTATGTAGGACAATTTCAAAAAACCTACCAATGTTATAAATGCTAAATTTCAAACAATCCTATTTCTGGGACTTTACATTTATACCTGGAAAGGTACACAAAGACACCTGTAACTACAAAATTCACTGCAACACTGTATCAACAAAGACTNTCAAGAAGTTTAACAGTCTTGGCAGAGGTTTGTGTCAGGTACTCTGATATTATTGCAAGTGGTTCAATATCTATGTAGGACAATTTCAAAAAACCTACCAATGTTATAAATGCTAAATTTCAAACAATCCTATTTCTGGGACTTTACATTTATACCTGGAAAGGTACACAAAGACACCTGTAACTACAAAATTCACTGCAACACTGTATCAACAAAGACTGAATACCTGTCAACAAACAACTATCACTATCATACAACAGAATACCACGCAATCGTATCAGAGTTGAGCTGAATCCAACTCAATTCCAGGCAAAATTTCCATGGACTTTTTACACAGAAACTGACAGCCTGATTATAAAATTTACAGGGAAATGCAAACCATATACAATAGCCAAAGCATTTTTTTAAAAAAGAGCAAAGGTGAAATACTGACACTATTTGATTTCAAGACTCAGTATAAAGCTGCAATAATCAAGACACTGTAATGTTAACAAAAGGCCATATAGATCAATGGAATACAACAGAGAATCCAGAAATAGACAAACACATTTACGGTCAATTAATTTTCAACAAAAGTGCCAAAGAAGTCAACAGGAAAAAGGGCCGGCCCGTGGCTCACTCAGGAGACTGTGGTGCTGCTGATAACACCAAGGCCATGGGTTCAGATCCTATATAGGGACGGCTGGTTCGCTCAGCATCACTCGCTGAGCGTGGTGCTGACAACACCAAGCCAAGGGTTAAGATCCCCTTACCGACTTTAAAAAAAAAGGAGTCAACGGAAAAGAAAGTCTTTTCAAGAATGGTGCTTGAACTACTGCATATCCAAACAGAACAACAACGAAATCAATCCTTACCTCACACACCCACAAAAACAATTTGAGACTGATCACAGACCTAAATGTAAAACTGTAACTTCTAAAAGAAAACAAAGGTGAAAATCTTTGAGACTCTGAGGTAGACAAAGTTTTCTAATGCAGGAATCCTAGTCATTCCACGTATGTTCACATAAATACTTGTTCATACCAGACAGCTGCCACAAAAAAAAAAAAAAAAAAAAAAAACTTGATCAAAATCT
>NW_007730983.1:68211-70180 GCF_000696425.1 Galeopterus variegatus | reverse complement strand
ATCTTCAAGGCAGCTTTATGCACAATAACCAAAATCTGAAAACAACCCAGAAGTTGGGTGATAGATAAACAAAATGTGGTGTGTCAAAAATTACTCAGCAATCACAAGGAACAAACTATTAATACATGTAACATTATGAATGAACCTCACAACAATTATGCTGAGTGAAAAAATATAGACACAAAAGAGTACATACTATATGAATCCACTTTTTATGAAATTCTAGAAAAGGCAAACTAATCTACAGTGACAGAAAACAAATCAGTCATTGCCTAGGGTCAGGAGTGGAGAGAGGGAAGAACTTTTGGAGTTGATGGAAATGTTCTGTATCTTGATTGTGGTAATGATTCCATGAGTGTTTAAATCTGTCAACACCCACCAAATTGTAATTTAAAGAGAGTACAGTTTATTGTATATAAATTATACATTAATAAGGCTGTCCAGCAAATAGAGGTATAACTGATATGAACCTATGGCCAAGAAAAATTATTAAACCAAAAAAGCAAGATGCAGAACAAGGTGTACATCACGCTTCCCTTCGTGTAAAAAGAAGGGAGATAGTGGCAGGAAAGAAATATACAGAAATACATGCTTATTTTTGCACAAAATAGGTCTGAAAGGAAACATAAGAAACTAGTAACAATGATGATTTCTAGGAAAGAAAACTACGGGACAAAGCGTCAAAAGCATGAGAAAAGCTTACTTTTCACAATATACACATTTAAAGGTATCATTATGTAAACATATAACCTTGACAAAAAACTAAAAATGTAAGTTAAATTTCCCTGCAAATATAAAGAATACTGGCACACTGACTCATCATCTTGGAAGATGCTAAATTATAAAAGTAAAAGCTGCTTACCTTAGTGAGATGGAAATCATATATCACCTTTTTCTTTAAACTGACTGATGATGCTTCTAATGAATGACGCTTCTAATTACTCCTTGTATGTTTGGGAATTAACCTTAAAAAATAATAATAATTCCATAGGTAAAGTAAATCTATCAAAAAATAAGAATAAAAAACAGTACTGTCTATTAACCGATATACTAAAACAACTTAAACCAAGCTAGACTAAATAAACAATGGCCTAGTGATGATTTTTCACTATTATATGCAAAACATTACACAACTGCAATATGGTAATCATCTCAAACTTATAGCATATAATATATTTGGCTTTTCCCCAAAGATAATCACTATCTCCTACCCCAACCCCCACCTCCATGGAAGAGGTATACTTTTCTTCCCAATTGATGCTGGGCTTGGCCACACACCTTATTTTGGCTTCATGGTGGACAGAGTATACTTCTCTGACTCTGTAAGCTTTGGCCACCTGACTTGCTTTGGTCAATGGGATGTTAGATAAAATCATGCAAACAATGTTAATATGTCTTTGTGCATTTGGGCTTGCCCTCTTGTACCTCTGCCATCACCATGAGAAGAGGTTTCACCAGGTCATTGATGCCCCTTCAGCCTACGTCACAGAATAAACCCAATGAGTAGAACTGAGCCAATCTCCAACTGAGGGGAAAAGCCCAATGATGCCCCTTCAGCCTACGTCACAGAATAAACCCAATGAGTAGAACTGAGCCAATCTCCAAATGAGGGGAAAAGCCCAACCCACTGTGAGAAGTAAAGCCCGCCTACACCCACAGTTTAAACTAGAGACTCAGCCAAGCCTAACTTAAAATCACCTAAGCCACGGCTGCTCTACAGATGTGTAAGCAAGAATAATTAATTGATTAACTAATGTTTTAAGCTATTGAGTTCCAGCAAAGTCTCTTATGTAGCAATAGCTGACTAATACATATTACAGTTCACTTTTTGGCTGGCGGGGGGAGCTCCAAACTTACCAACGATTAAGCCTCACAGGTACAATAAGAATAAAAGAGAGAAAGCTCATCTAATTTCCTTTATTACTTTAGCACTAAGAATTCTAATTTTAAAAATGATTAATAAGTTCAC
>NW_007730983.1:65983-66962 GCF_000696425.1 Galeopterus variegatus | reverse complement strand
AATTCCTATACCATAAAATTCACCTCTATACTGTACAATTTAATGGTTTTTAGTATATTCTTAGAATTGTGCAACAATCACCACTACCTAATTACAGAATATTTTCATCACCCCAAAAACAAACTTCATACCCATTAGCAGTCACACCCCCCTACCCCCAGTCCCTGGCAATGACTAATCTTTTGTCTCTATAAATTCAGCTATTCTGGACATTTCACATAAATGGAATCATACAACATGTGGCATTTTGTGACTGGCTTATTTAACTTAACATAATGTTTTTGAGTTTCAAATATGTTGTAGTGTGTATCAGTACTACATTACTTTTTACAGCTGAATACTATTTCCTTGTACAGATATACCACATTTTGTTTATCTATCCATCAGTTGATGGAACATTTGATGAACTGTTTCTACTTTTGGGGGATCATGAATCATGCTGCTATGGACAATCCTGTATGTGTTTTTGTGTGAACATGTTTTCAAGTCTCTTGGGTAGGTACCTAGGAGCAGAATTTCTGGGCCATATGGTAACTCCATGTTTAATTTTTTGAGGGATTGTTTTCCAAACCAGCTGCCCCATCTTATAGTCTTGTATGAGGGTTCCAATTTTTTCACATCCTTGTTAGCATGTTATCATCTTTTATTTTCATCATCCTTGTGGGTATACAGTGGTATCTCACTATAGTTTTGATTTGCATTTCCCTAATTGTTAATGTTGTTGAGCATCTTTTTCATGTGTTTATTGGCCATTATTATATCTCCTTTGAAGAAATGTCCATACAAATCCTTTCCTATTTTTTAAATTGAGTTGCATCAGTTTTTTATCTGGATATTGGATTATCATCAGATTAGGTTTACAAATACTTTCCCCCGTTCTGTGGATTATCTTTTCACTTTCTTGAGTCCTTTGACGCAAAAAAAGCTTCTAATTATGATAAAGTCTAATTAATCTATTTTTTCCTTTGGTTACTTGTAA
>NW_007730983.1:63013-64745 GCF_000696425.1 Galeopterus variegatus | reverse complement strand
GCCCTTCTATTCTTAGTTTGTTGAGTGATTTTATCATAAAAGGATTTTATGATAAAACCATTTGGGTTTTGTCAAATGACTTGCCTGCATCTACTGAAGTAATTATTTGGGTTTTTTCTTTTATTCTCTCTACATGGCATGTCATATGACTGGTTTTCATTGGTTGAACCAACTTTGCACTATGGAATAAATCCAACTTGGTCATTGTGTAAAATCTTTTTTATAGGTTGCTGCACTCAGTTTGCAAGTATCTAGTTGAGGATTTTTTATGTGTATATTCATAAGGAATACTGATCTATAGTCTTCTTTTCTTGTGATGCCTTTATCTAGTTTTTATATCAGGGTACTACTAGCCTAATAGAATGAGCTGAGAGGTGTTCCCTCCTCTTCCGTTTTTTGGAAAGTCTATGAAGGATTGGCGTTAATTCTTCTTTAAACGTTTGGTAGACTTCACCAATGAAGCCATCTAGGCCTGGGCTTTTCTTTTTGAGTGTATTTTTATTATTATTTTAATCTCTTTTTAGTTATAGGTCTATTCAAATTTTCTATTTCTTCTTGAGTAAATTTCAGTAGCTTGTGTCTTTGTAGTAATCTGTCCATTTCATCTAGGTTATCAAAATTGTTAGCATACCATCGTTCATAGAATGTCCTTATCATTTTTATTTCTGTTAGTAATGCCCCATCTCTCCTTCCTTATTTTAGTAATTTGAGTCCTCTCTTTCTTGTTAAATCAGTTTTTTAAAAAGACAAAAGCAACTTAGGCTAACTTTAATTTCCAGGCACTATTCCCAACAGCATATCAGGAGTTCTTTCACTGCTCTATAGCAAACTGTCTGTGTTATATGAGGATACTTCAAAAAGCTCATGGAAAAATTGAATTAAAACATAACACGAATTGTTCCCTGGACTTTTTGAAGATCCCTTGTACAATAGTCCAAATTCCATAGAAACAAGAACGGCACTAATCGTAAGCAGCTGTTTCCAGCCTTTTAATCCTATGTCTCTCATTCTTGAGTAGTAAAGTCTCTACAAAACAACTGTTCCATGTGGGACAGCTTACAAAGGAGGGAATTAAGTATCAACCCAAGGTTCTAGTTATTCTTTATTTTTACAGGTTTCTCTGTGAACACAAGATGGGGGCTTTGCTAACAATAGGGATTTGTGCCTATAATCCATTTTGAGAACTTTACACTTGGCATCTATTAATAGACCATCCAATTACAATTTCTGTATCCTTAAATTAGGCAGAACACAGAGAAGGCAGTGCATTTCACCTATGAAATGCAAAGTCTAAGATGCACTTGGAAGAAGCAGAATTTTCACAGGAGGAAAAATGTATCTGTGTGTCCTCCACTGACAGCCTCCTCCTTGAATTTGTATTAAGTATTTAACGAGTTATATCACTTCTGCTTGAGGCCTCAAACGACAAGAAGTGAAGCAGACAGAGACAGTAGCATCCATTCATTTATTTATGCACAGATCAGAATGTTCCTTAAGTCATTAAAAGGGTAAGAACAAACAGATATATTAGCGAATTGAAGGGTCCTACAATAAAAACAAAACTAGAACTTAGTTTATCTTAACCCCATTAATGAAATTCCTCAATCTTATAAAAGGCATTTAACAAAAAAATTTACAGCTTACACCATAATAGTCAAATATTGAAAGCTTTCTAAGTTTAGGAATAGGCAAAGATGTTCTCACTTACCACTTCTATTCAACACTGTACTCA
>NW_007730983.1:59781-62584 GCF_000696425.1 Galeopterus variegatus | reverse complement strand
CATTTAACAAAAATAATTTACAGCTTACACCATAATAGTCAAATATTGAAAGCTTTCTCTCTAAGTTTAGGAATAGGCAAAGATGTTCTCACTTACCACTTCTATTCAACACTGTACTCAAGGTCCTAGCTAATGAAATAAGGCAAGAAAGAGAAATAAAAGGCACACAGATTGGAAAACAAGAAGAAAAAGTTATTTATTTACAGATTACACAATTATTCAAGTGGAAAACACTAAGGAATCTACACAAAATACTATTAGATCCAATACATGAATTTACCAAGGTCACAGAATAAAGGCCAATATACAAATATCAACTGAATTTCTACAGCCTAGCAAGAAAAAACTGGAAATTTTAAGAAATAATTTTAAGAAATAACACAACTTACAGGAGCATCAAAAATACCAAATACTTAAATGTAAATAATATATAATACCTCTATACACTAAAAACTATGAAACATTACCAAGAGAAATTAAAGAAGTCTGAAGCAAATGAAGAGATATACATGTTAGAAGACTCAATACTGTTTAAGCTGTCCATTTTCCTCAAACTATATGTCCCCCCGACCTACAGATTTAATATACTTCTGATCTAAATTCCAGCAGGCTTTTTGGAAGAAAATGATTCTGAAATTTATGTGAAAATGCAAAAGACCTAAAATAACAAAACCAATTTTGAAGCAGAATGACGAAGTTGGAAGACATAATAATTAAAACAATGTATTATTTGAGAAAACACAGACAAAGCAATGTATAGAATATAGAGTCCAGAAATGGAAACATTTACATAAACAACCAAATTTAGAAATGGGCAAAGGACTTGAACAGATGCTTCCAAAAGCTGACTTACAAATGACCAATATGGACACGAGAAAGTGCTCTGCAGATCTACAGTGAATGGTCGTAGGGAACTGCTAGCAGATGTACAGCACCGAGCCCAACAACCTGAAGGCCTGCAACTGCTTCCACTATACTGGGCTGATTCACAGCAAGACTGTGAGCGTAGAGCCGGAAGCCGATAACTGCAAACGTGTCTTGGTAGTTATGAAGCGGAGATCCGGCCAGCGAAAGCCAGCTACATCCTACATACCACTATCAACAAGAATGTTCTGATCACCCTCTGGAGCATCAGGCACATGATTCACAAGAACAAGTACCGCCCTGATCTGTACACGGCCACCATCCACAGAGCCAGTGCGGTCCTGTGCAGCCAGAAGCCTGTGATGAAAAGGAAGGGGACTTGTCTCACCAAGAGCTCCTGAGTGTCACGCCCCGCAAAAGCAATAAAGAATCAGCAGACTTTTTCTCAACTAAAAAAAAAAAACAACAAAAAAAGTGGGCCACATCATTAGTCATCAGGAAAACACAAATAAAAAATAGGAGATACCACTACAAACCCACCAAAATCGCTAAAATTTTTTTAAAAACTGGCTGGCTGGTTAGCTCAGTTGGTTACAGCATGGTGCTCATAACACCAAGGTCCAGGGTTCAATCCATGTACCAGCCAGCCACCAAATAATAAATAAATAAATAAATAAATAAAACTGACAATATCCAGTATTTATGAAGATGCGGAACTATATGAAAGTCTTATAACATTGCTGGTGAGGTGAAATGGAACAATCACTTTGTAAGTCTGGCAGTTTCTAATAAAGTTAAACATATTCTTACCCTGTGACCCAGAAATTTCACTCCTAATTATTTACCCAAGAAAATACGAACATAAGCACAAAAAGATCTGTTCAAAAATCTTTATGTTAGTTCTAAACATAATAGCCAAAACATGGATGCAACCCACATCCATCATTAGATAAACAAATCAAAACTGTCATATTCTCATACAATGGAATACTACTGGGGGAGTTGGAGGGGACCAAACATAAACATGTTGTTTGTGCAACAATATGGAAGAAATTCAAAACTATTAGGTGAAAGAAAAAAAACACAAAATAGTACATACTGTATAATTCCATTTATTATTATTTTTTTTAATTTTATTTATTTTTTCCTTTTTGTCTTTTTTCGTGACCGGTAACGGGATCGCAACCCTCAGATTTTTTTTTATTTTATTTATTTTTTCCTTTTTGTCTTTTTTCGTGACCGGTAACGGGATCGCAACCCTCAGTGTCATGCCCGTACCGCGACCGGCAATGGGATCACAACCCTCGGTGTCGCGCCCACACCGCACTCAGCCAGTGAGCGGACCGGTCTCTATATGGGATCCGAACCCTCGGCGGGAGCGCCATCACACTCCCAAGTGCCGCACTCTACCGAGTGTGCCACCGAGCTGGCCCTTATATGAGATTCTACAACAGGCAAAACTAATCTATAGTGACAAAAAACACAACACTGATCACCCGGACTGGGGTCAGGAACAGGCCTGAATAGATTCCAAAGGAACTTTGTGGGGATGATGGAAATGTCTTTGATTGGAATGGTGGTTCCATGGGTGCTTACATATGCCAAAACTCAAACTGTACAACCTTAATCTGTGCATTATATTACATGTAAAATATACCTCAAAAAATTATTTTCCAAAATAAATTTTTAGAAGGCTTGCAGGGTTGAAGAATCCCACAAGGGTTGCAATCTCTTTTTCAGAAGTTATGAGCATTAAATTTAATAAGGCACTGATTGGTTTTTAGATATAAATTACTAATAAATTTTATTATTTTCACAAAACAGCAGAAATAACATCTAGCAAGTACATGCATTTTTCACACTAAATACAATATTTAAAAAAAAAAACCACCACACCAGGTGTGTAAATGTTTTCTCCTTAGAAAAGTCTCCTCTAGTG
>NW_007730983.1:58438-59029 GCF_000696425.1 Galeopterus variegatus | reverse complement strand
AAAAAAAAACCACCACACCAGGTGTGTAAATGTTTTCTCCTTAGAAAAGTCTCCTCTAGTGCGGGTTAACAGTGTCTTCTTTTTGTGCTCCTAACAGCACCTTATTAATTGCACAAATGTTTATTATCATGCCTCAAACACAGGATTTAGCAGTTATATAAAAAGTATCTGTTTAAATGACATATGTCCTCTACCAGAGGATAAGTTCCAAATTATCTTTTTACCCCAGTTATCAAACAATAACTATTTGTCAATTTACAAATGATAGATTTGACTACATATGGAATCATGTCATCTTAAGAGTTGGAGAGCCCCTAACCGTTATTTCCTGAAAACTCCAAAAATACCACAGGAATGCTTGACCCAAAATCTGAAAGGGGAGTTTAACTCTAAGCCCAATATGGACAGGCCTTCTTGCTCTATCTGAAGCAGTGATGGTAATTTTTAAATATTTAAAAATTAAAATTTTTAATTTTAATTAAATTAAAAAGCTTCCCCTGGAAGCTTATCCAAAAATTAAAAATGTAAAATCACAAGAAAAAAAAGTGGGGTGGAAGGGAGCAAAGGGAAAAGGAGGAGGAAGGACGGAGG
>NW_007730983.1:56528-57513 GCF_000696425.1 Galeopterus variegatus | reverse complement strand
TTTTTTTTTCCTCAGCTGCCACTAGAGTGCTTGGTCCTTCAGAGGGAGCTAAGGCTGCATTGAGGTGAGGCCCTCATTTTATCCGGTGACTAGCACCAAACCTGGCAGCACCAGTCCCACACTAGCCCACACCATGGCCTCTGTCTCTGAGCTCGCCTGTATCTGCTTGGCTCTCATTCTGCACGATGATGAGGTGACCGTCACAGAGGATAAGTTCAATGCCCTCATTAAAGCAGCTAGTGTAAATGTTGAACCTTTCTGGCCTGGCTTGTTTGCAAAGGCCCTGGCCAGTGTCAACATTGGGAGCCTCAACTGCAATGCAGGGGCTAGTTGACCTGCTCCAGCAGCTGGTCCTGCACCAGCAGGAGGTCCTACCCCTTGCACTGCTGCTGCTCCAGCTGAGGAGAAGAAAGTAGAAGCAAAGAAAGAAGAATCTGAGGAGTCTGATGATGACATGGGCTTTGGTCTTTTTGAATAAACCTCTTTTGTAACATTCAATAAAAAGGTGAACACTAGAACCCTAAAAAAAAAAGAAAAGAAAAAGAAAATTTTAAATTACATACACATACAAGTATAAAATAGATTTATCAAAGAAACATGACTGATTGATATCATTATCTCGTCTTTCGTGCTTTTGTTTTTTACTTCTGAATTTTCTACAATGAATACAGATTCTCATCGATCCATTCTCCACACTTCAACTCGATGACCTACAAAGTGCATGCACTCTGGCTTGTGGCTGGATTCAATTTGGCCAATGGGAGGCAGTGGCAGAATATCAGAGGATGGGAGCAGAATGAGATGAGAATATTTATTATCAGATTCTCACCCTGCTGGCCACTACAGGTGTGCTCCTATTTTTATGACAAGGTGGGTAGCAAGTGGGAACTAAAGACAAAGTTAAGGGGCATTAGGGCCAGCCTATGGCTCACTTGGGAGAGCATGGTGCTGACAACACCAAGTCAAGAATTAAGATCCCCTTACC
>NW_007730983.1:47997-55258 GCF_000696425.1 Galeopterus variegatus | reverse complement strand
CCAAGGGCCAGATAGCAAATATTTCAGGCTTTGTGGGCCACATACAATCTTACATACTTTTCTTTGTTTTTCATAACCCTTAAAAAACACAAAAACCATTTTTAGCTCAAAAGATGGGGGGCAAGAAATTGCCAAATTTGGCCCAAAGGACAAAGTATACCAACTCCTGCTCTAGAACATGTGGTGCTAGGTTGATTAATTGAAGCCTACACTCAACAGTGGCCTAGTCAAGGAGTTGAAATGGCCACACTTCCCAGGTATACTGAAGGAGTCCAAAAGGTTAGGGAATGGGGATAGGTAGACTGAATCTACTATATTCACTCTGCTCAGCCATACCCTAATCCATACTCTTGAGCAGATCTGCAAACATCATGTGGTTCTGATAATTGGACACTGAGACTGTGCCCTGGTCACTTATGGTTCCTTATGCCACTATACCAAAAGATAGGAAAAGAAGTCAGTAGTTGATTAATTCCTGGGTTGCTGTTACACAATGAGAGCAAGGAGAACTACTATGTCTGTAAGCCAGGAGATTCACTGGAACACCCCTTGTCCAGTATCTTGGTCAATGGACAAGAAAGACAGGGCCACTAAGCACTCAGATCCCACAGAATGAACCACCACCAAGTTAAAAACAGTAATTATTTATCCAGCCCAGTGCTGGCATAAACAAACTTGAAATAGGGAGATAAAGAAAATAACCATTACTATTAATTTAGGCTTCATGGCCATCTGCATAAGAGAGGACTATAGANGAAAATAACCATTACTATTAATTTAGGCTTCATGGCCATCTGCATAAGAGAGGACTATAGAAAGACATAAGAGGACATAGAGGACATAAGAGAGAGCAGCTATTTTATGTTGTTTCTTATCTCACCTCCTCAGCCACCGTGAATGACGGGCAAAGATGATAACTAACATTTTAAGTTGCAGATGAAAGCAACTTATTATTGACATCACTTCCCAATAATATGATGTTTAATATGAAATAAGCAAAAGAGAAAAATGAACATACAACAGACTGTAAAAAACAAGCACAAAATAAGACATTTAACTCCATATATCATAAGTTATATGCCAATGGATTAAATCGTCTAGATAAACCAAGACTGTGAAATATACTTATAACATAAGGATACAAAAAGATTGAAAGGAAAAAGAAAGAAAGAAACTATACAAACACTAACCAAAAGAAAGTTAGTGTAGTTACATTAATATCAAGTTAGGAACTTTAAGACAAAAAGCAATATTAGAGATTAAGCAGGTCATATCACAATAATAAAAGGTTCAATTCAACAAGAAAATATAACATTTTCAAACTGCATGCCTCTAAGAACATAGTCTAAAAATAAATAATCCCCAAATTGACATATATAATCCTCTAAGTGACAGATTTACAAGGAAAAATATACAAATCCAAAGCTATAATTGGGAGTTTTGGACGCACCTCTCTCGGCAATAGACAGAACAAGTAAACAAAAAAACAAAACAAGTATACAGAATACACGAACAGAATTAATCTTAAATTTGATTTAATGGATGGAGTTATACCATACACACCATGACCCCAACAACTGCAAAACACATTCAAGCACACACAGAACATTTACAAAAATATTGCCAAACATAACACCTAAAGCAAGTCTCCACAAATATTTAAGAAATGAGATAGTGTATGTTTTCTGATCACAATGTGATTATATTAAAAATAAATAACCCCAAAACCCTGAGTGGAAAATGTCCAGATATCAAGACTTACTATAAAATCACAATAACATGGGATATTGGTTCAGAGATAGAAAAACAGACCAATGAAATAGACCAATGACACAAAACAAGAGAGGCCACAATCAGACCACACATATATGGTCATTTGATTTATGACAGATAGTACTGCAACCTGGGAACAGTACTGGGATAACTGGATATCACATGGGAGAAAAAGTGAAATCAGATCCCTACTCCATACCATGTACCAAAGTCAATGCCAAATATACTGACTATACACATAAAATATGAAAGATGAAACATAACTTGCAAAGGATTAATATGCACAGATTATATATAAAGACATCCTACAAATGAATAAAACAACCAACCAAAGAAAAAAATGAGCAAGAAATCCAAACAACCTTGTAACAAAAAAAAAAAAAAGAAAGAAAGAGAGGAAGGGAGGGAGGGAGAAAAGAAAAAAGAAAAGGGCATAATCAAAAAGGGCAGCCCACCAGAATGGCTAAAATTAAAATGTTTGAGAACACCAAATGTTCATGAGAATACTGGGTAATGGTAACTTTCCTGTGCTGCCAGTAAGAGTATTAACCATACAAATACTACTTTGATGAACAGGCTAAGAGAGCAACCAGTCCACAATTAAAGAGATGGATGAAAGATCCCAAAAGGAAACATGAGGCTAGTAGGTGTAGGATAGGGAAGTGATTGTACCTGATGTTTGAGTATGAAAAATATTAATGCCAGGAATGTGACATCTGAAAAAAAATTGCCCTAATATCTTAGAAAAATCACATAAAAGTTAGGCAATAACTAACTTCAAGGGGGGATATACTTTCAGAAGAACACCTAGCTCAGCAGTAAACAGTATTTACACAGCTATAACAACACTCATTATTGGTTTCACCAATAACTGAAATAAAGTTCTGTTAATGGGATATGAGGAAGAGAGTAGGAGAGCTAAATTCTCAATTACCAAGGCAGAAAGTCAATAACATGTGAAACTGATAAATCAAAATATACGAGTAACAGTTACTGCATACCACCAAAAATATGGAGCTAGATACTAAGAGAAAGAGCTAGAGGAGTAAAAATGGATGCCTCTGGAGAAAGGTGTTGGGGATGGGGAGAGGTGAGGAGTGGAATATTTGTCATTCAGGCTTTTAGTGCAGTGTGACTTTAATAACATGTACATGTATTACCTCAAAATTTTTCAAAAAGTTCTCCACTCCTACTGCATTTCTGTCAATTTATCCTGGCATTCAACAGATCTGCTTTATTGGCACATAAGGTTTTAACCACTTTTTAAAATTCAGAGTATACATACAGTATATATTCTGAAAATAATTATTCCAATTGACTCAACAGGTCAAAGAAAACGAGAACAGATTAAAGAATTTAGATTCAGCTTCAATATTAGCTGACAGGCATTGAAGCTTTATGGTTAGATTATCTTCACTCAGCTGTGACTGTGTCTTACTTTTCCATGTATATACCTGTAAGATTTTTCCATCATGTCTCAAAGTAAAATGTTAAGGGGAAAAAAAATCTAGAAATGTAAAATATAACTCAAGATACAGAAAATTTTTAAGTCATGGGAATACTATGCAGGAAGAGATTTTCACTAGGCTAATAAAAAACATCTCAAACCTTAATATGCCCATATCTGAACTCTGAACCTTTCCTCCTAAACCTAAAGCTTCCAAAGGATTTTCCCCATCTCAGTAAATGGCAAGTTCATCCTCAACTATTGTTTAGACATCCTACAAATCAATAAAATAGCCATACCTGTCGCTGGAGTCACCTCCTGACTCGTCTCTTGAAATTCATATCCAACCAATCCATTATTAACAAATCTGTCTACCTTCAAAATACATCCAGAATATGATCACATATCTCTATAACTACCATCCTGGTCCAAGCCACCCTTATCCCTCCCCTGGATTTTTGCAACAGATTCCTAATTGATAACCCTGACTCTAACCCTGGTCCCTACTCTACCTCTCCTTCAGTTCATTCTCAACAGGAACCAAGGTGATTGTTTTAAAATTTAAGTCAGGCTCCGTTACTTCTCTATTCAAAACTCAGAGACTTCTTATTTCAGAGCAAAAACAAAGGTTCAGTGTTAACTATTAACTGCTTCCTAGTCTTGCCCCTGCTCCAGTTGGCTCCTGTCACACTAGTCCCCTTGCTATTCCTTGGATGCATTAAGCACATTCCCACCTGAGGCTAAGTGTTCCAGAGGAAACAGCTCCTGCTTTCAAAGAACTAGAAATTTTTTGTTCCACAATGCAGCAAAAGAAAAGTTATCCCCCAAAACATTTGGTATTTAGTTTTAATACCAAAACGAGCATACATACACACACTCCAATTTTATACAAAAGCACATATAAAAAGCCTGAAGTAAAGCAAATTAGCAAAAACATTTTTAACAGAACATGAGCACAGCCAACTGGTCTACCATTACCAAGTACAATTAATAAGAAGAATACAGAAATGATTCATTTTTAAGAATTTTATTAATAGATGACATCAAGTCAAATTTTAAAAATTACCGTATCACCTCAATGTAACCACATTCCCCCTCCAAATCACTTCTTAAAATTAAAACCTTTTTCTACACAACTCTAGGACTATTTTACCCAATCTGTTCTTGATATTTCAAGCATCAGTGGAACCTTCTAGCCATCTCAAGGTGCAGTAATTCCATCAGAAGGTAACTGCAGAATACAGCTCAGTACACCTCTCAATCCCAAAATAATATAATGAAGTACTTTTTCCCATAAGCCATTACAAAAGCCTCTTCAGTTCCACAAAACACTGGTACAAATTCAGAAAGCCATTTAACCGACTAGGGAAGATTTCTCTTCTGAGACAACAGAATAGAACAACTTTTCAGCAATACTTAGCTTAAACATGACACAAGGTCTGTCAAGAACATCAGACCTCTCACACATAAGGCCATCGATTTGCATAGATCCATTCCCACCAGTCAAGACAAGCTCCCCACATCAGTTCTTTTCCCTTACTACCTTCCTCCTAATTCTCCTTCCACTGCTGATCTTCCCTCTTTCTTAACTCTTTCCACAGGGCCCACATGAACTCTTTTCCTATGAAGATAAGCTTCCAACCTTCAAGTTCTTCACATAATACATATTCTACTTCCTAGTCTTAATTAAAAATTGGATCTTTCCAAACTATCCTCTTTTCTCTAAAACTCTCCAGTAGTAGGCTAAATAGTGGCCCCAAAACAGATGTCTGTATCTTAATCCCCAGAACCTGTGAATGTGATCTCATTTGGCAAAAAAGGTCTTTTGGAGACATAATTATCTTGAGATGAGATCATTCTGGATTATCCAGGTGAGCCCTAAATCCAATAAAAAGTATCCCTGTAAGAGAGAGACAGAAAGAGTCAGACACAGAAAAAAGAAAATAATGTGAAATGGAGGCAGAGATTGGAGTAATATGTTTACAGGTCCAGCAATGCCAGGGCAACCACCAGAGGCTGGAGGAGGCAAGGGAAGAATTCTCCTCTAAAGCCTTTGTAGGGAGTGTAGCCATGATGACACCTTGATTTCAGACTTCTGGCCTCCAGAACTGTAAGAGAATAAACTTCTGTTGTTTTAAGCCATCAAGTTTCCAGTAATTTCTTAGAGCAGACATAGGAAACTAAAACATCTTCTAAACAGGCTATATCGCATTAAGAGGCCTACAGTTTTCCCAGCACAGCCATACTGTGTCTTATGCAAAATTCTTTCCACTTTTAAGGTTTTTGCCATTCTGCTTTTGTACTTTCTACCTTTCTTCATTGTTGTAATCCTACTGATCACCAGAAACTCTTCAATCATAGTTTTTCTTCTCCAACTAAACTATCTTCAGACACTGCCAAATGTTCCCTAAGAAGCAAAATCACTCCTAGTTGAGACCTACTGCTATAATGACAGAGATCTAGCTCAGTACATAGTTTTCTTTATTTTCTGTGTATCTTTCCAATGAACTCATATTATTTAAAGTAATCCAAGTATTTCTCACACTCTAAAATATCTAGTAAACAGAGATTAAAAATCATTTTGAACCTTGGGTCCCACCCGGGGTCCTGAAGCATGGAGAAAGGAACCAGATCTCTCCCCCACAACCAGGCACACCAGGCCAGCACCTCACGGCCCAACTGGTGACCCGAGGCATGGAGAAGGGGACCAGACCTCTCTCCCACACCCTGGCACACTGCTCCAGCACCTCGGGGCCCGCCCAGGGATCCGAGGCATGGAGAAGGGGACTGGACTGCCCTCCCACAATCAGGCACACCATGCCAGTGCCTCAGGGCCCACTCGGGGACCCAGGGCATGGAGAAGGGGACAGGACCCTCCTCCCACAACCAGGCATGCCATGCCAGTGCCTTGGGGTCCGCCCAGAGACCCGGAAATGGAGAAGAAGACCAGACCGCCCTCCCTCAACCAGGCATACCGCACCACCGCTCGGGGCCCGCCCCGAGACCTGGGTCATGGAGAAGGGGACTGGACGCCCCTCCCCCAACCAGGCACACAGAGCCAGCTCCTGGGGTCTCACCTGGTGACCCGAGGCATGGAGAAGGGGACCAGACACACCCCGCAACCAGGCATACCACCAGTGCCAAGGGGCATACCAAAAACAGCACCTCCATGTGGGTGGCCCACCGCAGCCTCCACAATAACCATGGCTGCTGTGAAAGTAACTAGACACCACAACCACCACACAGATGGTCCGCCAACCACTGGAGTGCATTCATACAAGGAGAGTCACTAGCAGAGACAAAGAAAAGAAGAGGATGTCTCTTTCAACAAAGCCCATTTCAGAGTGACAGAAGAAGCATCTGCTCTATGATAATATTGGGGACCCAATCACATCTTTCAGCATTGGACAGACCAACTAGGCAACAAATTCACAGAGTAACCATTATTCTTTCAGAAGGAGAGAAAATCTAGGATAATTAGGGGGGGAGGGAATGGGAGAAGGGGAGAGACTGGACAAGGGGCATAAAGAATAATTACCACTTGTAACAATATATATGCTAGTAATATTGATTTGATCAACATATCTCAATATTCAACACCCAAAATACATATGATCAATTTTGATTCAATAAATAACTTTAAAAAAATTTTTTTAAAAATCATTTTAAAGAACATTAAGTTTCAACTAATTACTACTAAAAACACACAAAATGTCACAACTGAAGCAACAAATAGATCATTAACAGAGAATACAACAGAAAACACACACACACCACAATAACACCAGGCATTACTGCCCCTAATAAATTTTTCCAAACATTCAAAGAATAAATCTCGTTATTACACAAATGGCTCCAAAATATAAGAGGGTTGTATGCTCATTAACTGATTTTATGTGGCAATTATGGTTGGGAATGTAAAAGTTAATAAGAAAAAACTAAAAAGAAAACTATAAGCCCCAAATCAATAATATTTTAGCAACAAGATATCCACTATGACCAAGCAAAGTTTATACTAAGAAGAGAAGCAGAGGCCGGCCC
>NW_007730983.1:45504-46559 GCF_000696425.1 Galeopterus variegatus | reverse complement strand
TTGCCAAGGTAGAATTTTTATACTCATAAGAAATAATAGGTACATTAACCTGCATAAATATCAAATAATTTTGTAAGACATATAAATGTGTCATATATAGGTGTGCACGACACACAGAAAATACACTGAAAGAATACACACTAAAAAGTTGACAGTGGTTACCTCTGGGGAAGTAAAAGTTGGAGAGAGATGAAATGTGTACAAAGAATGAAGGAATATGATCACATTTTACTTTTCACATTTCTGCATTGTTTGAACCTTTTACATCAAAAATGAATATACTTAGTTGTGAAATTAAAAAACAGAATGTACATATACTACTTATAAATAATCTATGTAAAATATATGGGGAAAGCTCAGAGGTGAACCTGGATATGCCTACACAATAACTTGTATACAAATGCTCATAGCAGCATTATTCATAATAGCCAAAAAGTGGACCCAACACAAATGTCCATCAACTGATAAACAGATAAACAAAATGTAGTATAACCATATGATGGACTATTTTATTCAGTCATAAAAAGGAATAAAGTACTGACACGCTATAGCATGTATGAAACATCAAAACTAACATCATGCTAAGTAAAAGAAGCCAATCACAAAAGGCCAAATATCGTATGATTCCATTCGTATAAAATGCCCAGAATAGACAAATATATAAAGACTATATAAAGACAAATCTATAAAGGATTTCTTTATGGGTTGATGAAAAAAATATCCTAAAATTAAACAGTATTAAGGGTTGCACAACTCTGTATATACTAAAAAACAATGAATTGTTTTTTTTTTTTTTTTAAAGATGACCGGTAAGTGGATCTTAACCCTGGACTAGGTGTTGTCAGCACCATGCTCTCCCAAGTGAGCTAACTAGCCATCCCTATATAGGGATCCAAACCCGTGGCCTTTGTGTTATCAGCACCACTCTCTCCCAAGTGAGCCACAGGCCGGCCCTTGAATTGTATATTTTATTTTATTTTATTTTTTTGTGACCGGTAAGGGGATTGCAACCCTTGGCTTGGTGACACCCACACCACGCTCAGCCAGTGAGCGCA
>NW_007730983.1:43166-44288 GCF_000696425.1 Galeopterus variegatus | reverse complement strand
TGTACTATCTGCAGGAGAAAAAATTATATTTGCCTTTTTCTTAACCATCAGTAAAGATCCCACAATAGAAACATTTCCTAATATAAAGTCCTTAAAACAGCTCCTGGCATATCATAAGCACCTATTAAGTATCAGCTATAATAACATTACTGATATAATTTTTTTTTAATGGAAAAAAGCATAAAAAAGGAAATACAGTCATGCAACAAATAACGAGGTCTTGGTCAACAACGTACTGCATATATGTAATGGTGGTCAGAGCAATAGGCTAACTGCATAGTTGGCTATACCACCTAGGTTTATGTAAGTACACTCTTATGATGTTCACACAACCCTAAAATCACCTAACACATTTCTCAGAACATGTGGTTAAGCAACACAAAACTGTATTTGCTTAGCTATCTCTGGGTTCACTTGACTACTTGATGACTCCATTTCCGTACTATCATTATCCTCCTTTCAGCTTCAATAACTACCTTAATTCTAAACATTCAATTATTTACCTTAAAGCAGTAGTTCTCAAAGTGTTGTGCAGGGACCCTCGAGATCCCAGAGACCCTTTCAAGGGGTTCCTGGATCAAAATCATATAAGATAAAGATCAATTAAAAGCACAAAACAGATCAATGACTTTTAATGCAACAGAGACAAAAAGTATATAGATATGATTTCAGATTCCACACAACTAACCCTTAAAAAATTACCACTTGCTGAGTTCTGTTGTAAAATCAAAGAATATCACAATTATCCGAAAGTTATTAAATGCCCCTCCCAACAGGATGGCCAGGTTAACAGAATGCTGTATTTGCCAAAAGTAATTAACTACAGTTGTATAATAAATCTGTAATACAGAACTTATGCAGAAATAGAGGCAAAGGATTTTCAATGAATGATGCCCAGAAAAATAAGAAAGTCAGGATTTCAGAAGGGTGAATACAGTCTTTAAGTGAATATCTATGGTAACAACTTTATTGGAGTTGGTTTCTAATTATCACCTAAACAACTTATCATAATAAAAGTCATGAAAAAATGTCAATCCATTATTTTGAATTGTGCAACGCCAGTCATCTACATTATTAGAATAAATACAATCAGTTCTGAGTTATAATAAATTACCAAGCTAA
>NW_007730983.1:12760-42633 GCF_000696425.1 Galeopterus variegatus | reverse complement strand
GCCTCGCTCAGCCAGTGAGCGGGAACCGGTCTGTATGTGGGATCCGAACCCTTGCGCGGGAGCGCCGCCGCGCTTCCCAAGCGGCCAGTTACATATCTAAGAGGCATACTCTGCCACGGAGGTGCTCTATTACAGTCCTAGTTTTCTCATTTCTTCACATGCTCTAGGCCTGAATTTGCCGCTTCCAAATTAAGCACTTTTAAAGCACTTCTCGGCCTTCTCTAATTCCACTTGTACCCAGGTGGTGAGAATATTTCAGTTTTCAAAAGAAAAAAAAAAGAAAGAAATTCCATTGGTGTTGATGCCATGTGTAAGGCAGAAACTAAGGCCCTGATCAGAAAACACGCTGAATATAGCATAGTTCACTGCAACCTGGATATTTTCAACTGAAATCCGTGTTTTATTCAGTTTTTAAAAAATTAATGTTTAGGTGGGCGGGGGAAGCCAACCACATCTTATTCTATTAAGTGTCATTTTTTGAGTGGCTATTTATAGAGATATCATTTTGTAATACTATTTAGATACTGTGTACTGCAATTACTTCCTACTGAAAGAATCCCATTTCAGTTCTCAAAGACTACAGAAAACATGGTTCATAGAACTTCTCAAACTCAACGTTTAACTCCTTTCCTCCTCCTCTTCCTCCCCCGCCGCGCTCCACCCCCCTGGAAAACACTGTCCGCGCCGGGTTTTCAGAACGCATCATTTAGTGGCGAGGGGAATAATTGTTGGACTTGCTATCCCATTCCGCCAGGGCAAAATAAACCCCCTTTGTAAAACAATTTTATGAACAGTAATAAATTCGAAGACCCAATTCCCTTCGTTCGCATCTATCACTATAAAGTTCACTACGGGCCTCAAGGCACTCATTTCTACCCCAGAGCAGCCCTATCTGTGCCCAGACCCCCAACTCCAACCCGAATGACTCCATGACCTTGGGCCCGGGCCGCCGCTCCCCTCCCACGCTGAAGACTGTATAACAGGATCCCGACATCCCGCCGCGCAGACCGCAGAGGCCTCCGGGCTCAGGCCGGGTCAGCGGGTTTCGGTGGGGGCAGGCGAGCAAACCGCAGGAACCGCAGCCCCGCGACGGCTGGCGAGGCTAACTCGGAGGAAACGCCGGGAAGGAAGGACGCCCGGGGCGGAGACAGGGCCCGCGGCTACCTGCGGGGCCAGCGCCGACGCTGCCCCAGTAGCCGCAAAGGCTGCACGCCACCTCGGGGTTCTGGAAGCCCTCGCGGCCGTCTTGGGAACGCCGGCCCTGACCCGTCTGCGGTCATGGTCTCCTACTAACTCACCTTCCAGCAAGCAGCGGCAGGTGAGGCGGCGACTGGGCAGCCGAGCGTGCAAGTCAGTTGCCTACTTCAGGCGACCGAGTCTCCGAGCCTTCCACCTCCTTCCCAGGGTCGCGAAGAGCCGGGAACATAGGATAGGGAGAGGCGTGCGAGGCAACGCGACACAGGGTGGGACAGGAAGAGGGAGAGGAAGAATCGTCCGCTCTCCGGAGGGGCTGGCAAACGGGAGGTAAGGACGCGGGCGGCGGGGACCGTCAGGGACGTTCGCGTACCTTCCTTCCTTTGCTAGGCGAGGGTCGAACTGGAGCCAGCAGATCGCCTCACATCCGGGTATCAGGAGACACTCAGCTGCTTCTGCCGCGACCGCCACCTCCCCCGCGGCGCAAACACCAAACTTCCGGCGACGACGGCGACGCCTCGCCCGTCAGATGGGAGTTACCTGTGACCGTCTTGGGTGCGCTTGCGCAACGCTCCTCTTCAGCCCTAACCGGCTCAGCTGACGTGCCCAGCAGACGAAGATGGCCGCCACGCTCGCTGCGTGTCGCGCAATTTTTCACCGGCCCGACCGGCCGGGCGTCGGGGAAAGGCGAGCTAATGTCCATCCTAGGCGCACGCGCGGTGGGAGGCCTCGCGTGCGCGCCGCCGCGGGTGGGCGCCTAGCGGGGAGTCCGTGGCGCCCCCTAGCGGTGGCCGCTTGTCTTTCCTGGAGTCATCTCTTGGAATAAAACCACTCGGGCACCCAGGGGTGGTGGTTTGCCATGGAAATTGGTCCCCTGTAGGTTTCGGGTACTTCAAGTGCCTTTGATCTCTGATAGGAGCCAATGTAAAGAAGGTGGGATGGGGTGAAGTGACCCTTCTCTCCCCCTTCCCCTGCCCTGCACTCCAGTGCTCCAAGAAATGCAGGGCTTAACCCCTCTCCTTGCACACTTTCCTCCTTGTGTACTGGACCACAAGAAACTATAAGAAATTGTAGAATGTTCCAGAGGGTGGCCGGTTAGCTCACTTGGTTAGAGCGTGGTGCTGATAATACCAAGGTCAAGGGTTCAGAACCCTGCATTGTCCAGGCACCCCCCCCCAAAAAAAAAAGAGAGAGAGAAAACAAAAATAAATTGTAGAATATTCCATGGATATTTAGTCAGGGCGGATGTTCAGTCAAAGCTTTGGCTCTTCAAAGCCTCTGAAGACAGAATCTAGGGTTGTAGCCCTAGGATTCATGGTTGTCACACTGCTTTTGAACACTTATTTGCAGAACTGTGAAAATGGATAAATCAGTATGTATGCCTTTCAGAATGAGAAGAGAGGTGGGTTTTGCTCTTCCTGCCCTCCCTTTCTGAAGCCAAGTACGACCAAAAGTTTGTCAAGCCTGGTGCTTTTCTGCGAATACACTTACCACAAAACATTAGTGAGCTGCCTATCAATTTAGTCAGGGAGATTTTATTACTTAAAACCTAAAACGAGAGGTACTGGTGGGTGAGGACAGGAGAGTCTACTTGCGAATGAAGCTAATGTAAATGAAAGAAAATGTGGACACCCTCTGTCCACATTACCATATGTTGTGTTACTTGGCAAAGACCTGCCCACTGCCCCAACCCCGACCCCAAGTCCCTGATACATACTTTAATGGCATACACCAAATGGCTCAAATAGGGTACCAACTCAGGAGTAAACTGCCAGCCTGGTTAAAGCTGGTCATTTACCAGGGGATGTGACCTATGTATGCCTTCATTTTTATTTTTTATTTATTTATTTATTTTTGCCTTCATCTTTAGATTGTCAGTCAACTGGTGGGATTTCTTTTAGTTGGGTAAACCACTTTATCTTTAGTAACTCAAATTCTAGCATACACACAGACACACACAAAACTTATTTAAAAGCTTCCACTCCTGCAAAATAGACCTCTATTCTGAGTGATCTGTTCCACTCTCTTTGTTGTACTGGCTTCAATCAAAACCATAGGAATCCTTACAAATGTCAGACCGTATGAAATCATATGTACTTATTTTTCGTACGTAAGTAATTTGATGTATAATTCATATCTGCAATTTATTCTAGATTTTCTTTTCTAAAATTATATATAGTCAGTTTCTTAAATGTGCTGTGAAAGAATAAAAATAGTTTGTTTTATGGGAAAAGTAAACTTTCTTGAGCATTATTCTTAATCATTTTGAAGGATTTTTTTACTTCTGATTCTTTAATATCAGTGGTCTCAATTTTTAGTTTGATTAAATCTTAATTATTCTGTAATATCATGTTTGACAAAATTTGTTTTCCCTTCTATCAATAGTTTTCTTTTAAAGCAGTCTGTCTATGAGCTTTGAAATTTGGTTCATTTAATTTGGTTGCCTGCTAAAAAGTAATCATAATCAATTGACTAAATTTCTTCCTTGACTAAGCTTTCAGTCCCTTCCAGGAAGAGTAAAGAATTCAAGTTTTGCAAACAATGGGCAACAAGAAACCTACTACTGAACCGGTGGAGGAGTACAGGTCACAATTGAAAGAAAAACAATTTTTAGCTTAGAAGGGGTGTGGGACTAGCAAGAAAATATTTTGTCAGATAACTATAGGAAGACATTCAACTTACAAAGAGAAAGAAGTGTTTGATAATCCAAACAAAATGTTAGTCAGGTCTCTTTAGTTTGAAAATGACTGAAACCCACCTTTATATAAGCAACATTTTGTTATAAAAGAACTTTCTTGCTACTATAACTGGGAGCTGTGGAGGAGCAGCTGACCTCAGGTCATCCTGAAACCTGAGGTTCAGCTGATGTCAATGAGGCACTCTACAATGCTCAGCTTTTCTTTTGTTTACATTAGCTTCATTCTCAAGTAGACGCTTCTGACAACTCAGTAGGATTATGTAAACTCACAGCAAACTGATTCCAGTAAAAAGAAAGGACCCCATTCCTGAGAGATCCTGAGAAAGTCCTGGGGGAGAGCTCCGACTGGTTCAGCTTTGCCACAAGTCCATCCTAGAAACAAATGCTGTGACCCAAATGACGCATCTTGGTGCTCAACATTATGGTTCTGTAAATGGTGAAGGTCTTTCTCGCAACTCCTACACCAAGAATTGCAAGCTCCTACTCTACTTTCACTAAACTCAAAACCATGAATGTAATCTCCTGGACTTGTTTAAATTGCTTGATTTTCTTGCTGATTCAAAACTGCAGAGTGTACTTTTCTGCACTTGCTTATTATTAGGACAGCTACTTCTATTTTTTTTTTTTTTTTTTTTTTTTTTTTTTTTTTTTTTTTTTTTTTTTAGTGTCTGGCCATTACAGAGATCAGAACCTGTGACCTTGGTGTTACCAGCCCCATGCTCTCCCAAGTGAGCTAACCAGACAGCCGTGGACAACTACTTCTAAAAACTATTAATGGAATAGGTACATTGCCCCACTCATCACATCACTCATCATCTCACTTTCAGACTGACCCTCCTGCTAGCAGCAAATAAAGGCCTTTACTTTGTTGCTGTACTCTTATCAGCTTTATTTCAGGACTCTTGACAGTTTTATACTACAAGAGTAAAATTCTAAAAAATTTCAAGCTAGAAAATGAAGACAAATTATCACAAAATGGTATTAATCAACTGACAATGGTATTTCAATTTGCCATCTGGGAGACTCAGCACTAGCATACAAGTAATAATGCTGGCTGCACATACTTGAGAAGTGATGAGTAGGTGTTAGCCAAATTAAAGAATTGAATGTAAAAAAGTCTGGAGAGTACCACCCTGAATGTACCTGATCTCATCTGATCTCACAAAAGTATGGAGTGGAGAGTGAGCTTGTTGAGTTGCAAAAACTCAGATATTCCTGTACTATTGAGGTGGAAGGATATGGATCAGGAGGTGGCAGAGCCCAAAGTAGAAAAGGCCTTGAGGATAATAGTGAGGAGTACCCTGTGCCTGGTACTGGAGACACAGCCGTGAAAAAGGTACACGGGGTCTCCTTCCTAATGGAGCATTCATTCTAATGGGGAGGCATTCAGTTATTTCACAAATATTCATTGAGGGTACATTATGTGTAAGGCATTATCCTAGATGCCGGCGGTACGGCAGTGTACAGAACAGATAAAGTACCCTGCTTTCAGACAGTATACATTTTCATGTCAGGCAGTAAATAAGTAAATAAATAAATGCTAAGAAGGAAACAAATACAGTAATAAACAAAACAGCACTATCCAATCAAACTTTCTGTGAGAATGGAAATATTCTACATCTGCAATGTTCAAAAAGGGTAGCCAATGCCTCATATGGCTATTGAGTACTTGAAACGTGATTATTGCAACAGAGAAACTGAATTTTTAATTTTATTTAATTTAAATTTAAATAGCCATATCCAGGCATTATTTTTCATCTAGGGCTCATTCATATTATCATAGGTTTTGTTTTTTTTTAAACTCTGTCCAGAGACTGGTTCTTCCTGTTCTAAGCAAGTTCCCAAGACCTCCAGGGGTTACTACTTCTCCATTCACATGTAAAGGGAAGGTCTGATTGAATCAACTTAGATCCAAAGCCCACTGTGTACAGGTAATAGAATGTGATCATTGGAGTAAAGGGTAGAGTCAGCTTCCTTACGACTACTTGGATCACCAGAAGAATATTATGAACTTTTGGAAAGAAAGGGGAATAGATTTTGAGAAGGCAGCATACAAAATGTCCATTACAGCCTTGCTACTCAAATTGTGTTCCATGGACTAGGGGCATCTTCATCAATTGGAGTCTTGTTAGAAATGCAGAATTTTAGGCCCCATGACAACTGAATCAGAATTTTCATTTTAAAGTTTCCCAAATGAGTCTTATGCACATTAAAGTTTGATGAGCATTGCCTTACCAAGAGTTCTGGTGATCGGGGATGAAGTCCAGACTAGAGATACAAATTAAAGCCATGGTTTTAGAGGAGATCCAAAGGCTAAAGAGAAAGTATGCGTAAAGAGACTACAATCTTAAGCACATGGAATGGCTCCATAGAGAAGGATGAGCCAACTAAGGAGAACTAGAAAGAGGAGTTAGTGGGATAGGAAGAAAGCCAGGTGTGCCTGGCATCCTGGAAGCCAAGGGAGGAAGGTGTTTCAAAAGGGGAGTACTTGTGTTAAATGTTGCTGAGATGTTGAGTAAAATGAAGACAGAGAAGTGTGTCTTGGAGATCAGAATTTAAAGTGAAAATAATCAGCAAATTTGTGTTTTTTTCTTCAGGTACATTGAGTACCAGTGTCTTCAAAAAGTTCGTGGAAGGATTGGTATTACCTTTTAACTCAATTTTTCCACGAACTTTTCGAAGTACCCTCCTAATGCTAAGGTTTCTGGTGTTGGAACAGAATTAGCATAATCCTTTGGGCTTCTCTCAGAAATTCTCTTCGTTCACTGGGAAACTTATATTCGGTGCTTTCACGCACCGTGCCCTGCTATGCCAAAGCGTGATGGCGACAGGTCTAATAATGGATTTAATCTCTTCAAATCTCCCTCTTGCAGGAAATTTCGTCGTAGACCAGCCCTGGACGCCTTCAGCAGTAGCAAGGCACACCTCCAGCCGCCAGGGGCCGCAGTCGCGGTCCTCGCGGCCGGAAAAGAGCACGGTCCTGCGCGGCCTCGGCGCTTCCGCCGTCCGTGTGCAGCACCCTGCGCGCCCTTTACGTCCGGAACCCGGCGACTAGGCGTTTCCGGCCATTCATACTCTCGGTTGGTCGGTTCTCATTGTTAGGATTTTGTGCGCTATCGGACCGAAAGGCTGACGGCGCCGCTAGGATGAAGCTCGTGAGGTGAGGAGGCGACCTAGCGGGGTGGGGACTGGGAGGGGAGGGTTTGGGCCGGGGTCCGCAGGCTGCGCTGCCCCAGTTCCTGGAGGCGGGAAAGCCGCGTGCGCGCGGCCTGCTAACAACCTCCGGCGCCCGCCGCTCCCCCCATCTTGGCGGCGCCGCGGGAGCTCTTGCTTGGGCTTCAGCCTGGGTCGCGCGGATTCCGCGTGTCTTCCAAGAGGTGGACGTGAGGCCGAGCCGTTTCAGCGCCTGGCGTACAAGCTCGCTCTTTCGGTTAGCACCGGTCTTCATTTGGTGTGGATCTCTAGTCTCATTTAAACTCACGCAGCTTCTCAGTACTCTTTGTATCAAGAAATAATGAAACTTCTGGCTTCATAAGTTTATTATTTTACTTATCTTACTTTTTGATACTCTCTAGACTTATAGTATATGATTCTACCTACATTTCCCTTAGGAAAAATTTCCCAATATGGGGCAGAAGTCGTAATTGTGGCTTATTACAAGATAGTAGCTATTTCTCCTGTTTTGTTTCTGTGACTGGATTCTGTCGGTCAGTTGAACTTACTAAAGGTTTGTTTACTGATCTGAGTAATTAATTCCAAACTACCTGCGAACAGATTTGGTTTTGGTGTTTTTCCTTGAGGCATTAGGGCACAGGTTTCTGATAACTAAGCCAAGTGCGTTGGTGGTATAGGGTGATCATAGCTGCCTTCTAATAACTAAGCCAGCAATTATAAATATTTAGCTAGTTTCTTTCTTGTTGAGTCAAGGATTGTCATTGTTGACCAAACAATTACTGGGCACCTGTTATGCTGTGCGCTGCGAATGGGATTTTTAAAAAGGCAGAGTCGCTTCCTTTTTGGAGATTTCTGTTTAGTGGTGAAGATAGGTAGATAACTAACAGTATGTTCGAAATAGCATATAACACTTCAGTATTATATTCGGGTGATAGTTTGTAGAGAAGGCGTTTAAAGTTAACTTTTAGTTCTCCGCCCACCCCCTACCCCCCACCCCACCCAAAGATGACCGGTAAGGGGATCTTAACCCTTGACTTGGTGTTGTCAGCACCACGCTCTCCCAAGTGAGCTAACCGGCCATCCCTATATAGGATCCGAACCCTTGGCCTTGGTGTTATCAGCACCACGCTCTCCCAAGTGAGCCACGGGCCGGCCCAACTTTTAATTCATTTTTAATTGAACTATATCTTTGGATAAGAATCTCAGAATTTAAAGTACATTTTTGCAATTTCTCCATACCTGCTAGTCTTGATTTTATTTACGGGTAAATTTTATGTAATATACTTTGGATTCATTTTGTCTCATTTAAAGATATTCCATGTACAGAATTTTCCTGTGGTTTTTAATGGCTGTACTGAATCCCATTCTTAGGTACAGTATAGAAACAAAATTTCTTCTTACTGGAGAATATTTTGCCTCAAGTAAATGGTTGTTTGACTAACTAGTTTGAATTTTCAGTGCACTTATTTCTGTACCTCAGTTAGTGGCACTATCATCCTTATCCTTACTGTCATCTTAACCAAAAAACCTGGAAGGCAAGCTTGACTTCTTAACTTTGGATATATTCTTGACATCTGATAAATTGCCAGGTTTGCCAATTTTACCTACCTGATAAAAGTATCTCATTTTCCAGTTCTGTTTGGGTTTCGAGTTCAAAAAGTGTGAGTTTGAATACTGAAAGACACCATGTTATCTGAATATTTGATATCTGAGTGTCAGTAAGTAGAAATTCAGTAGTGAAGGATTCACCAGAAGACAGTTTGAATGTTTGGTTCCTAGGCTCAGATGGAGTTGGGGGGCGACTGTCTATTTGTCCTGCCCACAGCAACCTCCTGTCCATTCCAGTCACCACCACTGAGATTCAGGCTCTTTTTTTTTTTTTCACCCATGGTTTTTTATTTCCCCTTTTGAGGTAAATATTTTATACAGTGAAATGCAGTGTATATTTCCCAGTATTGAAAAATTTATACACATGTTTAACCCAAATTCCTGTCAAGATGTATAACATTACCAGAACCTCAAAGTTTCCTCAAGCCCTTCCCAGGTAACTGCTCTCTGGCTGCATACGCCCATTTTAGAGTGTGTGTAGAGCTGTCTCCTTAGGGTTTTAATTTGCATTTTCCTAGTGACTAATGATGTTGCACACTTTCAAAACCTGCTTAGTGGCAGTTTGTATATCTTCTTTTGTGAAGTGTCTTTTCAGATCTTTTGTTTATTTTTATTTATTTATTTTTATTTTTTTGGTGGTGGCCAGTATGAGGATCCAGAGTTGTACTTTCCTTATATGTCCTGGATACCATCCTTTGTCAGATACATTTTCTCCCAGTTTGTGGTTGCCTGTTCATTTCCTTAATAGTGTTTCTTAATGAGCATAAGTTTATTTTGAGGAAATCTTAATTTATCAGCTTTTCCTTTTATTATTCTAACTCTCTATGTGCTGTCAGAGAAACGTTTGTCTACCCTCAAATCATGGAGTTATTGTCCTATGTTTCTTCTAAAAGCTTTATTTATTTATTTATTTATTTTCTTTCTTTCCACTTTTGCAGGGGCGGGGAGGTGGTCTGGCAGTATGGGGAACCCATGACATTGGTGTTACAACACCATGTGCTAACCAAGTGAGCTAATGAGCCAGCCCTAAAAGCTGTATAATTTTAACTTTTGTTGGTCTGTGATCCACTGTGAATTAATTTTGGTAAATGGTGTGAGTTAGAGGTCCAGGTTCACTTTTTCTATATGGATTTCCAGTTATTACAGCATCTTTTTGTTGAAGACTCTGCTTTACACATTAGCCTGCTTTGGCACTTTTGTAGAAAATCAACCCTATAAATGCCAGTCTATTTCTGGGCTCTCTATTCTGTTTCATTGACCTGTTGTTCCTTATGTCTTGATTACTGTAGCTTTAGCCTGTATACTGCTTTAGTTACCTAATTTGTCTTCCTAAAGATTGTACTTCTGTCTCTAAAATCTTTCTGAACGTCTGCCCTAGGTTCTCTTTGAAATGTGAATATCACCCTGACACTCTACTTCATTGATGAAAACTTTTCAGTAGTCCTCCTTGATTAATTCTTTAACAGAGCTTGGGGCTTTTCATGAAAGGAACCTACCTAACTCCTTCTTACTCATATTTTTGAAGTTAATATTCCACTGGTATTATCTATATGTGCTCTACCTTGTGCTGTTTCTTTCCACTATGTCTTTGCCTTTGTCTCTTGCTGCATATTTCCAACTTCAAACTTCTCAACCAAGATCTGACTCCCTTCTTTCCATGCTACATTATATTCCTGGTAAAAACCTGTCTGTATCTCCATTACATTCTACAATTTACAGTTATTTTGACATATCTTTTATGTATCTTAACTTCCTACTAGACTTTGAGCTCCTTGAGGGCCTACCCTAGTCTTACTCATTTTTAATCCTCATTAGCAAGCCCAGCGATCACTTATCAAAGAAATATCCTTGATATCTTGCTGAAATGTGTTTTGATTTTTCAGAGACCTTTTTTGCTTACTTTCTGGTTTTCCTTTTACAGGTTGAGTATACCTTATCTTAAATGCTTGGGACCAGAAGTGTTTCCACTTTTGGATTTTTAAAAATTTTGGAATATTTGCAGAATATATATTGGTTGAGCATTTCCTTTGAACGTCATGTTGGTACTCAAAAAGTTCGGATTTTGAAGCATTTCAGATTTCAGATATTTGGATTAGGGATGCTCGATCTACCCTTTCATATGGCAAATTGCCTGATTACTAAAGTATTTTGTTTTTACCTTAATCCTGCCTACTTCCAAAAATGATCTGAAGAACCTTTAGAGCAAGAGTTATTACTGAGTGGGACAGTTATAATAAAAGATAAAAACAAAAACTTGGTAATGGAAGGAAACCATTAGTTCAGAATTCTGCACTAAGATAGGTGTAATTGATTATTAAATTTAGAGCTGTATTAAATAATTCTTATGTGGTGAAATAAAAGTGCTAGCCAATTCATTGAGAGAAACTTTTTCTTGACATGTATGAAAAGAGATTCAACACATAGATCTTTTTAATTTTTAAAGTTTGGGGCTTGCTATATCCCAGACCACGTAATTTCCTCTTTTGTGATGGTTGCCTATACCATTAAAAAATAGTGGTGTTTTAAGGTTGGCTTCCCTTTAATCATTGAAACATTTTAGCCAACATTATTCAATGCCTGTTACAATCCAGGATTACATACAGAGGTTATGAGCCTTGCCCTCAACAGTAGTCTAGTGGGGGAGAAGAAATGGTACTACATAATACCATTTAGTATGATAGATGCGATGGCAGAGTCTACAAAGTACATAGAAATTTAGTATGAACTGCATATTAGATGATATTATGGAATTATTGTTCATTTTCTTGGATGTGATTATGGGGTTATGGTTATGTAGGAGAACTGTCCTCATTAGAAAATGAATGCTGGGGCTGGCCCGGTGGCGCACTGGAGAGTGCGCCGCTTGGGAGCGTGGCGGCGCTCCCGCCGAGGGTTCGGATCCCATGTGGAGACCGGTTCCCGCTCACTGGCTGAGCGCGGTGCGGGTTTAACACCAAGGGTTGCGATCTCGTTACCGGTCAGTAAAAAAAGACAAAAAGGAAAAAAAAAGAAAAAAGAAAATGAATGCTGAAGTGTCATAATGCCTTCAATTTACTTTCAGACGTTACCGGTCAGTAAAAAAAGACAAAAAGGAAAAAAAAAAGAAAAAAGAAAATGAATGCTGAAGTGTCATAATGCCTTCAATTTACTTTCAGAGGATATGGTGAAAGTGTAAATATGTGTAGAAAGAGGGAGAGGAGATTGGCAACATTTTAATAATTTGTGGATCCCTCAACTTTTCTTTCTCTGCAGTAGTTCATAATAAAAACACAGAAGGGAACAAAAGTCTAGATGAAGTGAGGAACAGATGGATTGTTTATTGTTTGTTTTTACATTATTATTATTGTTATTTACATTATTATTACTATTACTGTTATTGTTGTTTATACATTATTGAGGCAACTGGCTGTCCAGTTGGGAAAAATAATAAAGGTCGATTTTTACCTCACACTGCATAGAAGGGAGAATAATTCCAGGTGATTAAAACTAAATATGAAACTAGAGGAAAATAAGAGACTGTTTTACAATCTCTTGGGAAAGATGGGTTGGGAAACATCTTGCTAAGCAAATTTCGTACTTCAGAAGGACATTTAAAAACATAAAAATGAAAAAATGTTATGACTAAGCAAACCACAAACAAACTTGAATGACTGGCAAACTGGTAGAAAAGAAAAGAAAAACAACCTAATTGGAAATGTGTGAATAGGTAATTCACAGAAAAAATACAGTTTCTCATGTTCATAACAAGATATTCAATCTCACAAGTAATTAGGGAAAAACGAATTGCCCTTTTTTCTCCTATCAAATGGACAAAAATTTATACCATTGGTAACAACTAGTATTGGTGAGGGTTTGCATAAATGGGTTTGTATGTAATAGCAGAAATTGGAAACTAAGGTCCATCAGCAGAGGGATAATGAATTACGACATTTTCATATAGTGGAATACTATCCATCTCTTAGAAAGAATGTTTTTATATACTGACATGGAAGTATCTCCAATATAAACTGCTAAATGAGAACTACAAGTTATAGAAGTCGTTAAAGTATGGACCTGTTACAAATCTTATGTATACGCTCATGAATGCATATAAAATGACCTGGAAGAATATTCCCAAACACAGACGGGAGACTTTTATTTATATATGTACAATAAACATGTAATCTTTCACTACAAATTATAATTTTGTGTGTGGGGGGGGGGCTTATAATGAATCTAGGATCTTTATGTCTGGATATGAAGTTAAGATGTATAATAGGTTAGAGAATCAGAAACATCCAGGTGATTGTTAGTATTATTCTGCTCCTTTATAAATGTTGAGGGTATAATCCTGGGAATGCTGAAATTGTTATACAAATTATTAATAGGAATTGATGCAGATAGCACCTAGCAGATTTTCAGCATTTAGGAATTTCACCCTTTTAACTTAATAAGTATGATTTTTTAAAGTGTTAAAGGTGAAAATTTATGGTTTTATTCTTGTTTATAGATTTCTGATGAAATTGAGTCATGAAACTGTAACCATTGAATTGAAGAATGGAACACAGGTCCATGGAACAATCACAGGTATGGAGGTTGGACTGCATTTATAACACTTTTTTTTTTCCTCTTCCACCTGCGAAGCACAATTCTTTTTTGGTTGCTTAATGAACATTATTATAGTACAAATCCTCATTCTGTCTGAATTATTTAACTGAGCTTCTTACTTAAGCCTTACCTTAGGTACTTGTGCTACAGCCAAAATGAATTTCCCAGGTTATCCTGTTTTACTACTTTTATGCCTTGCTTGTGTGTTCCTCTGCCTGGAATGTTGCTTCTTTTAAAATACATTTTATAAGCTTTGTATTAGACTTTTGTGTTCCCAAGGCTGGCTGGTTAGCTCAGTTGGTTATAGAGCATAGTGCCGGTAACACTGAGGTCTGGGTTTCCATCCCTGCACTAGCCAGCAAAAAATAATAATAATAATTTTTTGTTCCCTATTAGATTGTAAACTCCCTGAGGGTAGAGGGTGGGGTTTCCATGTCTGATTATCTTGGGTAAAAAATATGTGGGAAAAGAGGGGGGTGGTTCAGGGAACCAAAATTTTACCTCACTAAGGCATTCACTGTCAGCATAACATTTTGGAATATTTTCTTATGTCTAAATCTTTGCTTTAATAATATTGTATACTTAATTTTATATTTATAGTCCACTGATTCTTCGCTCATAGTAGGTGTTCTAAACATTTGCAAAATTTCAAAAGAATTGATGAGCCAAATGAAAGAAAATGCTATCTGAACATGTTTGCACTCTCTGAAATATTTAAATTATAAATAACTTTTTAATATGTAGATCCAGAGTCTGAGTAAACCAAGGTAAATTTGAAGTATTAAACTGATATTATTTGTGGGTATGCTAGTACCTTGCAATACCAATTGTTGTGGAAGGAAATCAGTACAGTTATAAGGTTGTGATATGGTCTGTGACTGTATCTGAGGAAGTGTAATTGCTGTCCTATTAAAATTCTATAAACAGTGATTTATTCTGCTCTCTTCAGGGCACTGTGTTAGATGTTGTGGAGGAGCCAGAGTGGTGTTCTTGCCTTTTAGGAACTCAAAATCTAGTGATGGAAGACAGACATAAATAATGTGATTCAAGGTTTGCCTAACATAAAGTAGGCACTTAATAAATGGATGTCTCAGGGGAAAAGTTTCGGTAAACTGTGGGAGTAAAATCTAGTAAAAATCCAATTCTCTGTCCACTGACAACCACTGTTACAAGTTTCTTATATCTTATATGAATATATATAAATATGAATACATATTCTTTCAGTTTTCACATGGGGATAATCATATTATCTACCATAGGGATATTGAGGATTAAATTTAAATTACTTAGGGAGCCGGCCTGTGGCTTACTTGGGAGAGAGTGGTGCTGATAACACCAAGGTCACGGGTTCAGATCCCTATATGGGGATGGCCGGTTAGCTCACTTGGGAGAGCGTGGTGCTGACAACACCAAGTCAAGGGTTAAGATCCCCTGACCCCGGTCATCTTTTAAAAAATAATAATAAAATAAAATAAAATAAATTACTTAGGATGCAGTTCCTCAAACATGGAAAGACCTCATAGATCTTGTTTTTTCCCTCTCCCTACATGAATCAGTTTCCCTGTTTTAGTCTGGTTTCTGTTGCTGTAACAGAATACCTGAGACTGGTTAATTTATAAAGAGAGGAGTTTTATTTAGCTCACAGTTCTGGAGGCTGGGAAGTTCAAGATTGGGTGGCTGCATCTGGTGAGGGCCTCATAACATGGTGGATGGCGTCACATGGCAGGAGCATGAGCAAGACTAAGCATGTGCAAAAAAGACAGGGCACAAAGGAGGCTAACCTGCTCTGATGAAAACTAACTCAGTCTCTCCAGAAAGACATTAATCTAACTAAACTGCTTAATTACCTCTTAAAGGCCCCATTACTTCTCAATATCCCCACATTGGGGACCAAGCCTCAACGTGTATTTTGGTGGGGACAAACCATATTCAAACCATAGCATTCTGCCCATAGCCTCCCAAAACTCATGTTTTTCTCACTATGCAAATTAAAGTCATCATGTCCCAATAGCCCCAAAAGTCTCCACTCTTTCCACCATCCACTCAAAAACTCCAAAGTCTCATCTGAGACTGGGAGCAAACTCCTTTCAGCTGTGAGCCCATAAAATCAAAACAAGTTGTCTGTTTCCAAAGTTCAGTGGTGGGACAGGCATAGGATAATAGTCCCCAAGGAGTATCAAGATGTTTCAAGAGCATATTCACTTTAGGAAAGAAGAGGACTTTTTCCTTCTCTTACTGGGAGGAAGGAAGAGAGGATTAGTAACACTGAAAATTTTAGGTGGAATTTGGGAAAGTTAAGAGAATTCATGTTTTCTGACCTTAATGGTTTTTTTTTTTGTTTTTTTGGGTTTTTTTTCGGTGGCTAGCTGGTATAGGGATCAAACCCTGGACCTTGCTGTTGTCAGCACCACATCCTAGCCAACTGAGCTAATGGCCAGCCCCTCACCTTAACTTTCTAATGAAAGAAATTAAGTAGGTTTTTAATCATTCCCATTTGTTCATATGTAATTTGGTGAAGGTTCCAATAACCAGGTATTTCTGCTGTAATGCTGTATATTTGTCCTGAAAAACCTTGATTTGTATTTTGCAAAAATCTCATAATAAAAATAATGGCTAAATGGGAAAAATAGGTTGGGGCAGACCACTCAAAACATGTGCAACTAGGTATTAACAAAAATAGTAATAATCCTTTAAAAAAAAGCACAGTTAAGAAGGTATGTTAAATTCCTAGTAATAAGGAAAAATACTACAGTTAAGTATAGGACTTTAAAAAGAAAGGTGAAGATAGCTTGGTGGAATGGGGATTGTAAGGAAGTTACCAGGACAATGGGAAAATCATGTAATAAACAGCTGCCAAACCTAAGAGAGGAGGACAGTACAGAGGGCAATGGGCCTAAAGCATATGTAGTCAGAATACCTCTTGTGCATTCACTTCTGTAAGCATACCTAACTGTAAAAGATTGGCATACTGGGAAAAATCTCCATGAAAGAAAGATTGCTGATTTATACTGGCATTATCCCCATTTACAAGTTGCACATGTGCTAAATTGTGTCACTGTAGCAGAACACAAAGTACTCTTTTTTTTTTTTTTTGTCTTTTTTTGTCTTTTTCCGTGTCCGGCAACGGGATCGCAACCCTCGGCGTTGCTCCCGCGCCTCGCTCAGCCAGTGAGCGGGAACCGGCCCAAAATACTACAGTTAAGTATAGGACTTTAAACACAAAGGTGAAGATAGCTTGGTGGAATGGGGATTGTAAGGAAGTTACCAGGACAATGGGAAAATCATGTAATAAACAGCTGCCAAACCTAAGAGAGGAGGACAGTACAGAGGGCAATGGGCCTAAAGCATATGTAGTCAGAATACCTCTTGTGCATTCACTTCTGTAAGCATACCTAACTGTAAAAGATTGGCATACTGGGAAAAATCTCCATGAAGGAAAGATTGCTGATTTATACTGGCATTATCCCCATTTACAAGTTGCACATGTGCTAAATTGTGTCACTGTAGCAGAACACAAAGTACTCTTTTATAATACAATATTTACAGTCTTCATAGATAGTTAATTGGTTGCCTTCCTTATCATGCTAATAATTGCTCTTTTTTTTCCCCCTCCTTTAGGTGTAGATGTTAGCATGAATACACATCTTAAAGCTGTGAAAATGACCCTGAAGAACAGAGAACCTGTACAGCTGGAAACACTGAGTATTCGAGGAAATAACATTCGATATTTTATTCTACCAGACAGCTTACCTCTGGATACACTACTTGTGGATGTTGAACCTAAGGTGAAATCCAAGAAAAGGGAAGCCGGTGAGTTTGAAGGATTAAATGCTCTTGTGAATGGTTGTATTTATATCCTAATCTACTCAGAATATAAACATTTGTGAGCAACACAGGTTTTTTAGTTGTTTAAAATTCCCCGTGTTTGCCATGAGTGCTTATAGTATTTATTATAGCTCCTGGTGTTGCTGTTGAAAAGATTGCTGTCTTTCTTATCCAAAGGATTGGTATTTCTTGTTTCTTTGTGCATGGCCTAGTTCCCCAAACTCTCTTCTCTGGAAGATTGGAAATTTGCTCTTTATTCCTGGTGTTCTGAAATTCTAACATTTCCTTCCCACCGCCCCTTCCTTCCCCTCTCTTTTGTTTTTCTGGGTACTTGGTGAACTCTTACAATGTGGATATTCTTTACTATAACTTTGATAATTTCTTTCTTTTTGCTTGCTCTGTTTCTTCCTGTAATTCTTAAATAATCTGGCCTTCTGACTGAGCTTTTTTATTTTTCTCTCTCTTTGCCTTTTTGTTTTATTTTCTGAGCAATTTCTTTGACTATCTCTTCTAATCTAGCACATACTTAATTTTCAAGCCTCCTTGTTCTCTGATAATTTTTCATAGATCCTGTTCTTGTTTAATGCAATGTTTTCTTATCACTGGTTAGATGTTAATTAAAATTTTGCATTTTGAAGTTTTAATCTGTCCTTGGCATTATTTGTTTTCTCTGGTTTCTCTTTTTATTTGATCTTTTTATTTGGTCCTTTATGTTGAAGGCTTTACTTAAGTAACTTCAGTGTTGGCCATGTATTAGTATTTAATGAGGACACTATAAAGGGAAGTTCTGGGAAAGGAGGCTGTACTTCCAGTCTAGTGGGTCTCACTGTAGTGTTGAGAAGTGAGTTGGCTTCTTCACTGAGACCCAAAATTTCAGAATCTGGAAGTCTTTTCTAGAGCTGGTTTTCTCATGAAAAGATTCCAGTTGCCCACCTTGTGAGGCATATGTCTAGTAGCCAGCATTATAGGAGCAGGGCAGGAAAAAAGGGCTGGGTATTTTGTAGACGTGCATTTAATATTGTGACTTTGAGTCTTTTCTGCCCTCGTACCCATGGTAAGAAATATACTTTGCATCATGACCCACTCATATGTATAACTGAAACAAAAGTCTCATGAAGAATTAGTCATAATACATACAAATGCCCTTAAGTTCCCCCATTTGATTCTCTTTCATTAAAAAAAAAAAATTAGAAAAGCTACAACTCATAGCTTGAAAATGACTGATTTAACCCCACTCCTCCCCCGCAGCCCTGTGCCTCATATTGCTCTCTACTTTGCAAGTATTTTCAAATATGAGGCCTTTCTGCTTCAAAGTCCTTAGGTTTATCCTACCTTTTCTTTCCTACCTACCTGTTAGGGAAATAATGATTGGTTTTGCAAGGTGGGGAAAAGAACTGGCCAGTCTAACTGATTTCACATAAGATTGTCAACCATTTTTTTCTGTTTTCAACCTGCTTCCTTGTGTCATTTCACCCCTTGCTTCTAAGATCCTAAGTTTTTCAGAAGTTATTCTTCCTTTACTAAATGTTTACAGTTCATAATCTACATTCTGACTTAATAATTTGTTAAAATCTTTCATCTGTTGTGTTTTCTCTGGTTTTCTTTATCATTAAGGGTAAAAATTGTAAATACCGTTTTTATTCCTTTTCTATCATGAGTAGTATTTCAGAAGGAATTGGCGATAAGTATGGTCAATCTGCCTTGTTTTAACAGAAGTCCTAGACTTATTCTTTATTGCTTTGAATAGTAAGACTAGAATCAATGGGTAGAAATTTAGAATGTGACTAACTTCAGCTACATGGCAGGGTTTTCTAATATTCATTGCTGTCTGAAGATGAAATAAGTTTATTTGGGTGATGATTTTTTTGTCACTGTGATAGTCAACTAGAATTAGGATAACCAGGTGACAGAGACATTGCTATGTGGGTTAAAACACTAGATTATGATTGGGTCAAATGACTTTTAAGGTTCTGAAGAGTTATGAATTGTTATTTGATGTAATATATTTAAAAGTTCCTGCTTTGAATTAACTTGCTTAGGTTCTAGTCAGTAACCAAAAATCTGGCATAAAGTGTTCATGTTCTCTTTCATTGATATACTTCTTTCATCTTCATTTGCTTTTCATTTCATGGTGAATTTGAGAAATAGAAAAAATATTTTAAAACTTGACAAATTTCTCACTAAGTAAAGTGAAACAGATATTATAATAAAGAATCTCCTTAGGCCAGCAGTTCTTGGTTCTACATGATAATGTGTTGGGGGGCAGAAAGGTACTCAGGTCTAATACATTTGAGGAGAAAATCTGAGTTTACTATAGCTGTTAAGTAAGAAATATGAAGGGGGGGGAAGGTATGTGTGTAAATGCTGTTTGTGGTGGTCAAGTAACATTAGTGCAGAAGATAATTGAACTTGCTTTGTTTTTCTTTTCCTTCAGTTGCAGGAAGAGGCCGAGGCCGAGGTAGAGGAAGAGGACGTGGCCGTGGCCGAGGAAGAGGGGGTCCTAGGCGATAATGTCTCTCAGGATTACTGTTTCAGAGTGATAAGTGATTTGGGGTATTTTTTGTACAGGTTTTGTTTGTTTATGTCAGTTTTTAATAAACATAAATGTGGAATAGAGTTGTCTACTCACTACATCAAATTAAAGTTTTAGTAGTTTTCTGTATATTCATAAAAATTACCGCATGAGAGCTAAGCATTTCTACTGGGCAGTTTCATTCTTAGATGAGTAGGCTTTAATTTTTTGAACTAAAATTTTCCTTTTATGATGAATATATAGAGAATGTATACTTTTTTACTTCACATGTCATGAATATTGCTTTACTCTGACTCCATTGAATTAAGTTCTTTTCAGTATCCCCGAAATGTAAAATCATTATGGAATGGGATCTTAAATTCATTCTCCCTTCCTGAGTTTTGGAGGAGACTTAATTACTTGGTAAAAGGTGATAGCTGTCTTCTAAATGAGGAATCATTGATTTTGTTGTCATTGTTAATGTTTTTTGTTTTCATTTCTTTTGCTTTTTAATAGGTTCCCAATAGATTTTAGTTTTATATTCTCCTGAGTTGAAACTGTAGATAATGCTCACTGGATTGTCATTTGTGAGCAGTGTCGAAACCTCTTGTTAATGTGTAATGTACCTGTCAGTGGCTACTTTATCAAGTACCTTTACAAGGAGTCCTTTAAGAACAAAAGGGAAAATACCTACCTTGTTTGACAGCAAAATGTTTCTTTCCACTACTAAGGATTTTTCAAATAGTTTTAATGGGTTAAGCTTAGAGAACAATACTCTCACTGTATACAGTTCCTGGCAAAGCTTACTCTGCCATTCATTTACATGCTAGGGAAAAAAAACCTAACTTAGAGGATGTAGGGTACCTAAATCTGTATTTGTTTCATTATACATGTAGGTTTTTGTTATGTTTTTTAAATAAGAAGGAAATTTTCTGCAAAGATTGTTATCTTTTTAAAAAGTTGAGGCCCTGAGGGCGGGCCCGTGGCTCACTCGGGAGAGTGTGGTGCTGATAACACCAAGGCCCTGGGTTCGGATCCCATATAGGGATGACCAGTTAGCTCACTGGGTGAGCGTGGTGCTGACAACACCAAGTCAATGGTTAAGATCTCCTTACCGGTCATCTTTTTAAAAAAAAAGAGTTGAGGCCCCGAAGAGGGTTACATAAATTGAAAGATAGCAGCAATGTGTGTGTGGGGGGGTGTGTTTTAAAGAATTTACCATAAAACTTGTGAAATACGTATATTTTTAAGTATCTTGAATCATCAAGTAAATTCAAATACTTCCTAATTATCCCACAGGTGACTTGTTTCTTCTGTTGTTTATAAGTCATTGAGTGATCACATAGTAATTAGCTGTTTTATCACAAATTATCCAGCAGTGGTCAGACAATTTTATCACAAATTCTGTGATTCAAAAATGCGGGATAGGGCAGGCCCATGGCTCACTTGGGAGAGTGTGGTGCTGATAACACCAAGGCCACAGGTTCGGATCCTTATATAGGGATGGCCGGTTAGCTCACTCAGGAGAGCGTGGTGCTGACAACAACACCAAGTCAAGGGTTAAGATCCCCTTACCGGTCTTCTTTAAAAAAAAAAAAAAAAAATGGGGGATATATGAAATCTGTGATGATTAAGACAACTTCATATTAATAGTCTTTAAAAGTTAATATATTAAACTTGAACCAGCATGACAAGATAACAACCAATATGCAATTTTTCTCCATACCTTTTATAAATTAAGAAGCTAGTGGGGTTTGGATCACCATACTGGCTATCCACAAAAAAAAAAAAAAAAAAAAAAAAAAATGGGGGAATAAATATCTGGATCTCGTTCTTTTCCATTTTCTGATCTGTTAGTGCTCCTATTGGTTATACCAAGCAGAAAGCCGAAGGAAAGGGAACCTGGTCATGCAGCAGGGTAAAGAGGAGATTTGAAGGGGTCAGATAGAAAAGACCTGTGCAAGTAGTGAATAAATATAGTTGGCTCCTTCCCTTAAGGAGCTTATAGATTAAAAGAGAAGCGGGTGTTAAATTAAAATTGATAAATAATTGTGGATACTCCTATGAAAGAGTACAGTATTTCATAATTTGTGTGTATTAGCAACTTTTTTTTTTTTTTTTGTAACTGTTTGGTACAAGGATTGAACTGTGGACCATAGTGTTATCAGCACCATGCTCTAACCAACTGAGCTAAGTGGCCAGCCCGGCAGCTATTTTAAATCAAATGTCATAAACATAAAAGATTTTAACTATATGTGTTTTGGGGGGAGTTTTAATGTCTAGGATGTTTGCAGTGTGAAACCAGTTTAGTAACAGTTTATTTTTTTATTATTTAATTTTTTAAAAAGGTGACCGGTAAGGGGATCTTAACCCTTGACTTGGTGTTGTCAGTACCACACTCTCCCAAGTGAGCGAACCAGCCATCCCTATATAGGGATCCAAACCCATGGCCTTGGTGTTATCAGCACCACACTCTCCCAAGAGAGCCATGGGCCGGCCCTTAATAACAGTTTAAATGTAAGAATAAACCACAGTGGATACTAGATTGAGTTTATTCCCCTATAGGTCATCATTTCGTTTTTTTATGAAAGGGCCTAAGTTGTGTGAAGAAAAAGCTATTTGAGCTGATTACCATCATTAGCTGTAAAGGAAGTACAGCATGAATGTTAAACAGACTAGACTTTAACATGCTTCTCTTGACCCTCTCCCCCCCAAAAAAGGACATATAGGATCTTACTGCTGGTGCATTTTGCACATATCTGATATCATTTAAAGCTTGAGATTTCATACATGAAATTTAGTTTGTTTTTTTAAAGAAATTTATTATGAGTATAGATAGAAAACCTTAAGTGAAATAATAGCAAATCAAATTTCACAGTATCTTTTAATCTCTCATAATTGTATTGGGTTATGCAAGGATGGCTTAGTATTTTGAAATGTATTAATATAGTCAGCAATTAAAGAAAATTTGTGTGATCACCTGTAGTGGATGTCAGCAAGATATTTAATAACATGTAGCACTTGTTCCTGAAGAGCTAGCCTAGGAGAGACCTCTTTAACGTGAAGACTGTCTTTCATAAACCAATAAGAGACATTTTCATTTGATTCAGCTTACTGTCTCTGTGTATTTTATACCTAAAGTATTACATAATTTTTAAAGCTGTACTTGAACATTTGGCTAAAGGAAAATAAATATGTTAATCAAGTACTCTCACTCCAGCTACATTATCTCTGACAAAGAAGAAAATTTATCCATTCCTCACTTGATGGATAGACACTTGGATTATTTCCACTTTTTGACTATTATGAATAATACTGCTGTGAACATTCATGTGTAAGTTTCTGTTGAAGTATGTATTCAGTTCTCTTGACTACACTTAAAGTGGAATTGCTGGGTCATTATGGTAATTCTGTTTAATACTTTGAGAAACTGCTATACTGTTTTCCAAAGTGGCTGCACCTTTTAACATTTCCACCAGTAATGTATAAGGGTTCCCATTTCCACATTCTCACAAACACTTATTATTACCTGACATTTGGATATTATCCTTCATTGCCATAACAATAAGAAATGCAATATCCATGTTGTGCCAAGTTATTGGATAACTCAGTGGAGACTGGTCAGGAATATAGAACTGTAGGGGGAGCAGTTTGCTGAAAAGACTCAGGTCTAGACCAGAGTTTCTACCTACAGAGTCAGCTATTAAAACCTGAGCTGCACAAAAAGCCTTCTCCAGGGAATCAGCAGCAAAGCAACAATTTAGCTCAAGTACAGGGCTCAAGTGCTGGTCCCCACAAAAGGATCCCCCATTTTAGAAGTAAGCTAAGGACAACAAATTAGTTCCCATGAAGAGTTTAAGTAGTGGAAACAGTGAATAATCCAACACAGAACTGGAAGAAAAAACAATACCCACAGACCAGAGACAAAGTTTGATACTAACTAGTAAATGTCTCACTTCACCAAAGAATACCTATGAAACCTAGAAGGACTGGAAGCCACCTGGGCCCCCAAGCTAGGGAGCAGGGAGGGCCGGGAGCCTCAGCCATGGACCCCCAACACCCACAACCAGCCAAGTGACAACCACCCAGCTGCTGCAGGAGGCACCCCGGGCCCCCAAACCAGGAAGGTGAGGGGCTGAGGTCCTCAGCCATGCCCCCGACACCTGCACCTAACCCAGCAGCCACAGGAAGCGCCCTGGGCTCCTGAGCCAGGGCAGTGGGGTGCCAAGGGCTTTGGCCACACACCCCTGACCATTCAGCCTAGCAACTACCAAGCCACCACTGGAAACCCCCTGGTCTCCCCTGCAGGAATGAAGGGGGTGCCACAGGCCTCAACAATGCCCCCCACTTCCTTCTCCCACCCTATTTCCTTCCCCCTTCTCTCCTCCCACCCAACTGCTCTGCAACAACATCTTAGAATTTAAAAACAGATGGAGCTGGGGACTGACCCCTCCTGTAACCAGGCAAGGGGCACCCAAAAAATACTACTTCCTTATGGTGGTTCCACCACAGCTTCCACCACAGCTACCACAATAGCTATACTACCACAAAAGTGGCTAGATGCCACAACCACCATGCAGATGGCCCACCAGCCACTTAAGTGCATTGACACAAGGAGAGTCACCAGCAGAGACCAAAGAAAAGATGTCCTTCTCCACAAAGCCCATTCCAGAGTGATAGAAGAAGCATCTACTCTATGATAAGAGTGGGGGACCTGAATACAGCTCTTAGTACTGAACAGATCATCTTGGCAACAAATCAACAAAGTAACGGTTACTCTTTCAGAAGGAGAGAAGAAATCTAGGGTTATTAGAGTGGGGGTGAGGGGAGGAAGAGAGGGATGAGGAGAGATTGGGTAAGGGGCGTAAAGAATAAGTACGATTTTAATAATGTATGTGATGATAATATTGATTTGATCAACATACATCAATGTCGAACCCCCAAAATATGTATAATCAATTATGACTCAATAAAAAAGTGCAAAAAAAAAAAAAAAAGACTATAAAGCACCTACTACCTTTTGAGTTTGAATAACAATTTTTTTCTCCAAGAATATTGCTGCCTTTTAAAACATTACAATCTTGTATTAAAATTGCTATAATAAGATTGCATTTCCATTTGTACAATGTGAGGCTCAGGAGATTAAATGCCAGTTTTTACCTCAGTCTGCCCTAGGACTGCTAGTGACAAATATAGCACACTATGTTAGCCTATCCTTAGGAGAGGAGGTGAGAAACCATCCAATATCTCAATGACTGTTAATAGGGTTCCAGAAGGCTATATACTTTGGAAGCATCTATCAGCTTTTGTTCCACATCACTGCCACATCTTGTAATGATTGGCCCTTGTCAACTGGCTGTAGGGGAACAGCTGGTCTTGGAGGAGGAGAATTGCAAGGCTATGTTATTAGGGTTCTCCAGAGAGAACCAATAGGATATGTTTATTAATATATGAGGGGATTCATTGGGGGAATTGGTTCATGCGATTGTGAAGAGGAGTCCCACAATAGGCCATCTGCAAACTGGATATGGGTAGCATGGCTCAGTCCAAGTCCAAAGGCCTCAGAACCAGGGAAGCCAATGGTGCTGTTGGTGTAAGTCCTGGAACACAGAAGCTGAGGAGTCTCAGGCTCTGATGTCCATTAACGGGAGAGCAGAGTGTATCCCAGCTACAGCAGATAGAGCAATTCACCTTTTTTCTGTTTTTGTTTACTCCAAACCTTCAGTGGATTGGATACTTCCAGCCCATATTGAGGGCAGATCTTTCCAATCCAGTCTACTTAGGCTCTCATGCTAATTGCTTCAGGAAACACCTTCATGGACATACCTAAAAAGATTATTTACCAGGATTTTTGGTATTCTTCAATCTAATCAAGTTGTCACCCAGAATTAATCATCATGGCAGCTAAGGCCACATTGTCCTTTGTTTACTAATAAACACCTTTCTTGGTAGCAGACCTGGTCATTTGAGGACAGAACTGTCTCTAACCCTTTCACACAGGGGACCTTCTCTGGTTAGTTTGATGTATCTGAAGAAAAAAAATGAGCCTTTCTTTCTACACCAAGGAAACATTTTAATTCTAGAAGCCAAAATAAAATATGGAGAGCCAACTGACAAAAACTTCCAAGACTAGAGCTTCAGTTTCCTCTGTTTTGATCCATAGTTGAATAGCCATCGAACAGCTACTTTTCCCCCCATAAGAGCTTCTAAATCAGGTATGAGATTTTGCAATTTCAGTAAAGATAAGGTTCCAGCAGGATGTTTCCAATTAAACAGCAGTGACTTTCACATCTGTTCCTTGTCACAGACTGATCTGTATCTCTGCATAGTCTGAATCTGGATTCTATTCTGAAGTTTTAAGATTTTAGTCAGGAAACTGGCATTTGTTTTTATTGGGTACTTTCTCTTTTTATTTTTTTATTTTTTGGTGGCTAACCAGTACAGGGATTGAACCCTGGAACTTGGTGTGGGTACTTCCTCTTAACTGCACACAATTAAAATATTTGATAATTATATTTTTGCTAGAAATAATGTATATCATCTGAGGGATTTGGCTAATATGAATCTGAATATACTGGTAGATTAAAGGAAACCAATAAACTTGCGGGGTGGCGTCTATATTAGGGTTCTCCAGAGAAACAGAGCCAATAGGAGATAGAAAGTGATTTATAAGGAATTGACTCATTCAATTATGGAAACTGTGAAGTCCCACAATCTGCTGTCAGCAAGCTGGAGACCCAGGAAAGTCAGTAGTGTAGTTCATTGTGAGTCCCAACTTAATGATGGAAGATCAATATCCCACCTCTAACAGGCAGAGAAAGCAAATTCTCCATTTCCTCTTGGATGAGACCCACCAACATTGGGGAGGGCAATTTTTACTTAGTCTGTTGATTCAACTGCTAATCTCAACCCGAAACACCCTCAGACATATCCAGGAATGTTTAGCCAAATGTCTGGGCACCCTGTGGTCCAATCAAGTTGACACAATTACCATCACAGGGACCAATCTTCACCTCTTTTATCTCAATCATCTCGGTTGCATATCTGTTCACAATTAACCTCTAATCTAGTGTTTCCCACCCCCTAAACTGCAATTTTGCCTGGAGTGTGTCTGTATATTTACCCTTTTTGGGGGGTGACATTGACAATGTATGTGTAGGTGTTCTGTTGTCATCCAACTTAGGAAAAGCAAATATTTCGAAAAGAACACATTGTATTTTAGTGAGAAGCACGCTTACTTAGAACAAAGTCTTTTGGGACTTGCTAGTTTGGATTTATTATAGAGTTAATTTTTATGGATTATATTTCAGTAAAATAATGTGCTTCAGTTTCCTAATCATATTTTTATAATAGATTCTGACCTTTACTAAATGTTCTCATAAAATGTCAACTCTCAGAGTCTTCCTGAAAATTTTAACCTAAAATTTATCTTTCATATAGGGACAACTTGTCTCTTCCTTTTTCCACATTCCTCTGTGAGCCCATAAAATAGAATAGAGCTCATTAAAATATTTAGGGTAGAAAAGGCTTGATTATTTTGTTTCTCTCACTCTGCAAGGGAGCCTAGGCATTCCCTAGGGGCATCTGCTGAAAGGCATCAAGGTCCTCTGTACTATGTGGCTTTCTGTTCTATGTGTGATCCACACACTGGGTAAGTGTGCTCTGTGCACCCAGCTCTTCCCATAAGCTCATCCTGAGGTATGCCTATGGAAAGAGGGCATTCTGTTTTATCTTTCAATCCAAGCTATATTCCTTAATCTAACTTGACCACTAATAAAGTAGATAATCTGACCCCATCTGTTTTCTCAGTTTGATTCAAAACCCAGAGATGTGATGTGGTTAATTGGTACTTTTTTTTTTTTTTCTTTTTGGCAGCTGGCTAGTGCAGTGATCCGAACCCCTGACCCTGGTGTTACAACATGGCACTTCAAACAATTACACCTGACCCTGGTGTTACAACATGGCACTTACAAACAATTGAACCAACTGGCCAGTACTTTTGAAACCCCAAAACTTACAATATAGATACAGATAAGATCCTAATAATGAATTTGGTCACAAATTACTGATGCATATTTGTGAGATATATACATACACAAATACATACATCTGTTTAGCCATCCCTGATATTTAAAGATGGATTGAGGTCAACTATGAGCCAGTAAGTTGGAAATCTGAAATTTTGGAGACCTCAGGTTAAATGGGTTCTGTAGTGTTGCACTGACCCAGTCTCCATTCTCTGGTCTTACCAGCAGAACCCAGTTTTGTTGGGGATAGACATTTATCTAGCTTTAAAAGCTTTATTTTCCAGCCTACCTTGTACTCAGCAGGAAACCTTTGACCTAGTTCTGATCAATGATACGTAAGTGGAAATCTCTTATGAGGACTTCTAGGAAAGCTACTATTTTCAGATTAAAAGGGACAGACTCATCTGGCTTGGGCCTTTTACCCTTCAACCCTTCTTCCTTCTTGGAATACAGATGGACTGATGAGCTGTAGCAGCTGTCTTTCATCAGTGAGGAAAAGTCCAAGAGAACTGGAAACCTAGACCCTAACATTCTTGGTGCTAAACCACTGCCAACAACTATCTTCCTCTGAACTTCTTGTTCTGCAAGAAAAAAAAAATAGCCCTTTAGTATAAACCATATATCTGGGCTGCTATAACAAAATATGCTAGACTGGTTAATTTATAAACAACAGAAATTTATTGCTTACAGTTCTGGAGGCTGGGAAATCCAAGGTCAAGATGCCAACAGTGAGGGCCGGTGTCTGGTGAGGGCTCAGTTTCTCGTGGGTGTTGCCTTCTTGCTGCATCCTCACATGGCAGAAGGAGCAAATGCGCTCCTTTAGGCCTCTTTTAATAGGGCACTGTTAGAGTGTGGTGCTGATAACACTAAGGTCAAGGGTTCAAATCCCCTTAGTAGCCAGCTGCAAAAAATATATATAAAAAAGAAATCAAAGGGTACTCATCCCATTCATGAGAGTGGGGCTCTTATCACCTAATCACCTCCTAGAGGCCCCTCCCCCCTTAATACTATTGCGCGGAGGTTAAGTTTCAACATGAATTTTGGAGGGATACCAACATTATGGTAACTTGGTGTCTCNTGCCTTCTTGCTGCATCCTCACATGGCAGAAGGAGCAAATGCGCTCCTTTAGGCCTCTTTTAATAGGGCACTGTTAGAGTGCGGTGCTGATAACACTAAGGTCAAGGGTTCAAATCCCCTTAGTAGCCAGCTGCAAAAAATATATATATAAAAGAAATCAAAGGGTACTCATCCCATTCATGAGAGGTGGGGCTCTTATCACCTAATCACCTCCTAGAGGCCCCTCCCCCCTTAATACTATTGCGTGGAGGTTAAGTTTCAACATGAATTTTGGAGGGATACCAACATTATGGTAACTTGGTGTCTCTACATCTATTGCTGAATGTCATTCCTCATGGATGCAGGTTCTAATGGAAGAGATCACTTGGCCTCTGTGCTATACTATTATTCCTGTGCATCTTGTTTGTTCAGCTAACTTGCTATGATAGGATGAATCATCAAATTAATGATTCTATACATCATGAGAGGTTTATGTCAGGGTTTGGCAAGCCTTTTTACATGTGTCAAAGAGCATGTGAGCTTGTCACAGAACAAGTTGTTGTGACAGTGTATCCTCCAGTGTTTAAAGGTGTGAGGCACCTGTAAAAACCAAGAGTGTGATTGATAGCTACTTGATTAATAGTGAGGTTTTCAGTGTATTACTGCTCTGATTGCTCTCAGCACAAATTTGAAATGGTTTGTTAGATAGGGATTAATTATATTCTCTTTGCAATAGGTATCCTCCAGTGGAATTATATGCCACTTTCATTATGGCTGTATCTTTCAAACATTTGCAAAATTGAATAGTACATTGAACCCCCCCACCTTCACCAATTATCAATTTATGGCCAATCTTGTTTCATCTATACTGCCACCCATCTCCCACACCCCACCATGACCCACTGGATTATTTTGAAGCAAATTTGAAACATTTTACCTATAAATGTTTCAGTATGTATTTCTGAAAGATAAGGGCTATTTTAAAAATGTAACTATAATATCATTCTCATATAAAATCACTAATATCCAGGCAGTGTTCCAGTTTCTTGAATTTTTTCATAAATTATTTTTTTTCAGTTGGTTTGTTTTCATACTTCATTTTGGGGTTTTTCCTTGCAATTTATAAAGTTTCTTTCTTTTTTTTTTTTTTTTTTTTAAAGATGACCGGTAAGGGGATCTTAACCCTTGACT
>NW_007730983.1:2019-11799 GCF_000696425.1 Galeopterus variegatus | reverse complement strand
GGATCCGAACCCGTGGCCTTGGTGTTATCAGCACCACACGCTCCCGAGTGAGCCACAGGCCGGCCCCCTATAAAGTTTCTTGAATTCTGCATTTTGCTGTTTGCATCCCCATGTTATCTTTTAACATATTCCTTTGTCCTCTGAATTTCTTGTAAACTGGAGGTTGTTCTGGTTGAACTGATCTGCTTTAAGTTCAATTTTTTTGTCAAGAATACTTCATAGCTGGCATTCATATTGCTTTTCATTCTGTGTTCTTTACAGTTTCTTACACAGTGTAGTATAGTAATTAAAAAGGGGAGTCCTGAAGCCAGACTCTGAATTTGAGTACTGACTCTGACCTTCACTCTTTGAGTGACCTTGGATAAGCTACCTAATCTTTCTGTGTCTCAGTTTCCTCATCCACCTAACATGAAAGGTGTGCTGATAGATTAAAGTAATAAATACATGGAAAGTGCTTTGAGTAGTATTTGGCATAAACTGAGAGATCAATAGATGTTAGTTTTTATTATAATTTCCTTTAAATTGATCCTCAGAAGGCAAGGCTAATAAATATTAATTTTTGGAGTATTAATACCTTAAACTCAGTAATAGTAACTAATAATATCTTTATAGTACTTTGCTGGTTAATAAATATTTTCCTATATTTGATTTAATTTGATTCTTATAACAATTTTCAGGGATAGCATGGTGATAGAGTGTGGACGTGTTGTCTCCGCCAAAACTCGTGGAAATCTGATCCCCAATGTGGCAGTGCTGGGAGCTGAGTCATGAGGGTGGATCTCTCATGAATGGATTAATGCTCTCCCAGGGGCATGGGGGTCTGAGTGAGATCTCACTTTATTAGTTCCCATGAGAGCTGGTTGTTTGGAAGACCCTGGCACCTCCCCTTTGTCTTGCTTCCTCTCGCCATGTGATCTGCTTGTACCCACTGGCTCCCTGCCACTTTCCTCCGTAAATAGAAGAAGCCTGAGGCCCGCGTCAGACGCAGCGGTCCCAGAATCGTGAGCCAAATAAACTTCTGTTCTTTATAAATTACCCAGTCTCAGATATTCTGTTAGAGCATCACAAAACGGATTAATAGACGTGGCATATCGTGCCCAGTTTTAGATAATAAAATTAAAACTTTAGAGAGGTTAAATGACTTTTCCTAGGTCTCATAACTCGTAAGTGAAAGGGAGAGTTCGTCTATCTGATATTCCCATTCCAAGTTCAGGATTTCTTTTTAACATTATTATACTTTTCAGAGAAAACAATGTATGTATGCTATTCTAATAGATTGATTCATTAGTTTTGATCAAACATTAGATTGAACACTAATTTTTAATGTTGATAGATCTTTTTTGATGCATATTTTGCCATGTTGGAGAGGTTTTAGGAGCTGCACAATCACACAACCCCTCTCCAAAACAGCGAGCCCGTCTAAAATGGCAGGTGAATTTCATGGCTGTTTCAGCCAGCTCTCACCTTTGAGTGAGCCATTTCAGATTCTGAACTTTTAACTTTTAACTTTTCTACTATTAAAGTAGGTTGTAAGTCAGCTGCTCTGAGCTTTCTTTGGAGGACGTGGGGTGGAGACAGGAACTTTAGAACCATAATAGTCACTGTTCTCCACCCCGTTCCCAAAGAGTCAAGTAAGGTGAAAACATGAGGGAAATATTTTCCAATATTAGTGATGTATACAATAGGTAAGCATTGTTGTCTTTGCCTATGTACTCATAGAAACTAGTTTTATCAAACTGGTGGATTCTTTTTATAAGAACCATATCTTCTTGAAGGAAAAGAGAAATCGAGAGGAAAGTATGGAGTGGGGGGAAGGCTAAATATGAGTGAAAGTTACACATTATTTAACATCAGTTCATAGTGCTTTCTTTTTTTTTTCTTTTTTAAAAGATGACCGGTAAGGGGATCTTAACCCTTGACTTGGTGTTGTCAGCACCACGCTCACCCAGTGAGCTAACCAGCCATCCCTATATGGGATCCGAACCCATGGCCTTGGTGTTATCAGCACCGCACTCTCCCAAGGGAGCCACAGGCCAGCCCTACTTCATAGTGCCTTCAACTTAAGGTTTGGGAGTGGGAGAGGGGCTATGTAAAAGCCAGTCTTTTCAACTCTTTTTGCCAGATGTCTCCTAGGTGGCTCAAAACAGGTAACTAAAATGTTCTAACATTCCGGTTAAGACCTAACTTTCTTTTCTTCAGTAGTTTACCCTTGGTAAAGCAAATGTATAGGTTCCAGATACTCTTTTCAATTTGAGCAAAACATATAATTTGTAATGTTATAAACCTTAAAAGTATATTTTTGAGCTTATGAATCAGGGAAACCTTTTGCCCTGCCTTCATCTGTTGCTCTGAGGAGCTAGAACTTCATTTATACTGCGTTCCTTCCTTGTACAAAGAAGCTGCAGAAAGTAACCTGGAGGTCATTGAGACATGAGGTTAGGAGTGAAATATGCCCTCTCCAAAAGTCAAATTGGATGAAGAACTAATTAACTTGTGGGAGCTGGGAAAATAAAATCATCATCAAAGGAAAATGATTTAAACGGTTTTGTTTTTAACTTACTTTCTCCCTTTTTTCTGTAACTTAGTCTATACATTTTTTTTGGAATCTCTTAACTTCCATTTATGTTCATAAGAAAGTATTATCCTATCACCTTCTCTATGAAGCCCCTCTTAATCCTTGCTCCATTCATAATTCTATTTTCTCTCCTATATTCCTAAAGCACTTTATAGATCAACTATAGAATTTATCAAAGGATACCTTATAAAATAAAAATGTATATGAGTCTGACTTCACCATTATTGTGATTCTAGTATCCATCAGAACCTGATACTATATCCTATACATACCTAAAACTCAGTAAATGCATATGAAATTGGAATGGTTGCCAATCTTGTATCTTCTTGAGCAATATGAGACTGGGAATGTCAATCAAAAGCTTTAGAGGCTTGTGAGCTTTTAGAGAAGTGGAAATTTCAGAAAGGTAAAGGGAAGGAGGACCTCAGGACTAGTTAAATTAAAGTAGATTGTGGAAGAAAGAAAACTTTCTTTACAATGTAAAGGGTGCCCCACTCCCTTCTTTCTTTGGCCAAATCTTGCATCTTTGCTCTGGAGTACATTCTCTTCTACCTCTATCAATTAACCCCTCTCTACCTGCTTCTTCAACCTTTTCTCTACTAAACCATCTCATATCGGAACATAAGAAAATTTCTGGGGGCTGGCTGGTTAGCACAGTTGCTTAGAGCATGATGCTGATAATACCAAGGTCAAGGGTTAGTATCCCTGTACCAGCCAGCTGCCGAAAAATAACATTAATAATATTTCTAACTTACAGCTGCATATTATTCCATTGGTGATGGAATCATAATTTAACCTCTGTCCTATGTATGTATTTATAGTTTACAATCTTTTGCTACTCTAAACAATGCTTTATTAAATAACTTTATCCTTTTGTTATTTTACACATGTGCTAGTGTTTCTGTAAGATAAGTTTCTAGAGGAATTGCTGAATCAAAGTTTTGGAGAGGTTCCCAACAATTTACACGTATTTCAGCCATGTATGAGGGTGGTTTCTTATACTATTGACAATACATGGTGTTATCAAACTTTTAAAAAATCGTTTGTGAGTGAGGTTACACATTGTAAGAACTATTTATATTATTTGCCCATTTTTCTCACTGTGCTTTTGATTACTTAAATTTTAATATACTTTGGGTCTCTTCCTAGTTCTCTATTCTGTTCAGTGATCTGACAAATTTTGCACTGATTGCTATTTAAAGATATTGTGACCTAATTCACCTTTCAGTATCTGGTAGGGCAATATCTCCCTTCTTTTAAAAATATTTTTGACTATTGTTTTCTGTTCTTTCTTATAGATGACTTTTAGAATTGCTTTATTGACTTCTAAAGCGATACTACTGGTATTGGGATTGCATTAAACTTATAAGTTAATTTGGAAGTAATTTAAAACCATCATGTTTTTGCCATGCTGAAATCTGTTTCTTGGTTATGTCTCTTGGTTTATTCAAGTCTTTTTTTTTTCCTTTTTGTCTTTTTTCGTGACCAGTAACGGGATCGCAACCCTCAGTGTCACGCCCGTACCACGACCGGCAACAGGATCGCAACCCTCGGTGTCGCACCCGCACCGCGCTCAACCAGTGAGCAGACTGGTCTCTATATGGGATCTGAACCCTCGGCGGGAGCGCCACCGCGCTCCCAAGCGCCACACTCTACTGAGCGCGCCACCGGGCCGGCCCTATTCAAGTCTTTTTTTTAACTCTTAGCAAGTTTTATACTTTTCTTCACAAAATAATTTCATTTAACACTTATTTTCTCAGAGTAGCTGAAGACTTATAAATAATTTTTTAAAACACAAGAGAATTTAACTTTCCTTTTAATTTAACTCCTGGCTAAAACCCAAGATGAAATAGAAGACGAGGACATGGTAGAAAGGAAGATCAGGCCCTTGGCAATAACTTTTCCTCTGCCCACCATTCTTAAGTGTTAGAAAGTTGGAATTTATATGTATTTTTATAAGCATACACACAGAAAAGTACACAAACCGTATGTAATCTGATCAAGGGACAGATCATTAACAGCAACCCAGAAGTCCCTGTATTAAGAGGTGGGGTCTTTGGGAGATTATTAGGTGATGAGGGCAGTGGGACTGGTGCCCTTATAAAAGTGGCTGAGGGCTGGCCAACTAGCTCAGTTGGATAGAGCACGATGTTGATAACACTACAGTCAAGAGTTCAGATCCATGTATAGGCCAGCCGCAAAAAAAAAAAAAAAAAAAATGTTGGAAGGGAGCTCATTCATCCTTTCCGCATGTGGGGACATAGCCCTCATTAGACTCTGAATCTGCTGACACCATCATTTTGGACTTCCCAGCCTTCAGAACCGTGAGAAATAAATTTTATTGTGTATAGGCCACCCAGTTTACGGTATTTTGTTTTAGCAGCCCAAATGGACTAAGACAGTGCCCCACACTCCAAAAACTCACTTTTTGCTTACCTTTGATAGGAGAAAAAGTCCAATGACTGGTTTGTGAGAAGTTAAAGAAAAGAGAAAATGGGCCAAATCTAGCATTCCTGCTTTTGATGAACGTGCCAGATATTTTAACCATTAGTTCAATTTTCTTATCTTTTTATACAGTCGCTTCTGTCTATAATTTAATTACAAAGATAACATTTATCTTTCCAGCAGCTTGAATAAGAAAAATTAAATGAGAAGAAAATGAGAGTAGAAAAATAATTATCTTTTTTTTTTTTTTTAAAGATGATCGGTAAGAAACCCTTGACTTGGTGTTGTTAGCACCACGCTCTCCCAAGTGAGCCACGGGCTGGTGTGAAAAATAACTATCTTAAGTTAACTATTCCAAAACCTTTTTTCTGCCTCTCATTTTCTGATATTTTTAATATTTTCACTTCTTTCTTTGATGTATTTTGAGGAAATGGCAAAATGCACTATGTACAGTTTGAAAATCTTGAGCTGATTTATTCGGTTTTAATATCTACCTGTTTAATACCTATTAGGATGTCTAAATTTTTATTTTATTTTATTTTTGGCAGCTGGCCAGGACAGGGAACCGAATCCTTGACCTTGGTTTATAAGAACCAAACCCTTGACACTCTAACCAACTGAACTAACCGGCCAGCCCCTAGCATCTCTAAATTTTTTTTAAAAAGTAATGACAATACTAAATGCTGTGAGGATACAGAGATACAGAGAAACTGGAACTCTCATAAATTCCTGGTGGGAATGCACATGGTACAATCACTTTGGAAAATAGTTTTTTAGGGCCGGCCCGTGGCTCACTCGGGAGAGTGCGGTGCTGATAACACCAAGGCCCCGGGTTCAGATCCCATATAGGGATGGCTGGTTAGCTCGCTGGCTGAGCGTGGTGCTGCTAACACCAAGTCAATGCTTAAGACCCCCTTATCGGTCATCTTTTAAAAAAAAAAAAAAGGAAAATAGTTTTTTAGTTTCTAATGCAGTTAAACATACACCTACTATGTAACCCAGCAATCCTACTCCTAGATATCTACTCAAAAGAAATGAGAACTTACGTTAACACAAAAACATGTATGCAAATGCATATAGCAGCTTTATTCATAGTCACCAAGACCTGAGAACAACCCAGATGTCCTTCAGCCAGTAAATGGATAAAGTATGGTACATCCAGACAATGGAATACCACTGAAGAAATAAAAAGGAATGGACTATCAAATCACGGTACATGGGTGAATCTTAAAATACATTTTGCTAAGTGAAAGAAGCCAGACCCAAAAGGCTACACAATGCTTGATTTCATATGTATGACACCCTGGAAATAGCAAAACTACAGGGAGGAAGACAGATCAGTGGTTGTGAGGGTCTGGAGGTATGGGGGTGGAGGGAAGGTTCTTCTGTAAATACGTAGCAGAAGGGAATATTGGGGGTGATGAAACTGGAACTGTGGTAATAGAGACACAACTCTACGCATTTGTTAAAACATAAAAACTGTTCACCAAAGAGTAAATTTTATATAAACTTTTAAATTCCACCAGATGTAGGGAGAAGGATCAAATACGAATAGTGACAAATGAATCTATTACAAATGAGTCACACAACCACACTGAAAGAAGCAGCCTTAAGGAACTGACTTTTAAATTCCACCAGATGTAGGGAGAAGGATCAAATACGAATAGTGAGAAATGAATCTATTACAAATGAGTCACACAACCACACTGAAAGAAGCAGCCTTAAGGAACTGAAAAACTGTTCCGACTGGATACTGTATCTAAATACAAAAAGAACAGTACACAAAAAAATGTACTGTAGTTGGTAAATTTGTTTCTCAGAAGAGTATAGGAATTCCGAAACTACATTATTTGTAAACTTCTTTTATATGTATTGCTCAACAAATAAGTAAATATATTGTAGATAATTAGAACCAAGTTTTTCACTGGGAGAAAGAAGATATGAATAAGGAAAAGAGGGAAGCTAGAATTAATTCTGTGTTGCTAAATTGGAGTCAGAGGTATCAATGTGGAATCTCATGTTTACGGATTATAGGCAAATAAATATAGATGTGTATATGCATTATGTATGTGATTCCCGCCACCCACCCCCCCTCCCCGGCCAACTTCACTGAGAAGGGCTACAAGTAGTGGAACCTCAGTAGCAATGAGCATATCTAGCATCCAGATCCTGGTTTTTAAATACCATTCTTCAATAAAAGGAACCAGGGCTTCTTGGTTGATTCCAGAGTTGGGGTAGGGAAAATATAAGATGAGTCTAGAGCATCTTAAGGTGCCAGAGTGCTAAAAAAATTAAAAGAAAAAGGCATATCCAAGAGACATAGACACCTAGACACCAACCTGAAAGAACTTCCAAGATGAAACAACTTGAACAACAAAATAACAACAGTATTAAATTAAAACCCAAAGAAGGCTGGCCAGTTAGCTCATTTAGTTAGAGTGTAGTGTCGATAACACCAAGGTCAAGGGTTCAGATCCCCATACCAGCCAGCCGCCAAAAAAAAAAAAAAAAGAAAGAAAGAAAGAAAAAGAAAAACCAAATATCCATGAGTTCATACAGATATCAATAAATGAGTAAATAAAGAAATTGATGGTGGGGGAGGAGTGACATCTCTTCCTTTCAGAAGAATTCTAACTATAAGCATAGAAGGAATATGGGAAATAGAAAATTACCATCAGAACACCAGTATAATTGATCTACCAACGAGTGGGTGGAAGTTTAAACAGAAAAAGGATATTTACATAGTCTCAAAGTATGTACCCCCCCCCAGAATATTAAATAATTACAAAGAGAAAATTCATGAGTTTACAGTAGCAAATCCTGGCGGGCACCACCTTGGCCAAGGGATCAAGGTTAACATTGCCGTACATATCAACATGCTTTCTACTCTAATGTTTTTTTTTTTTTTTCCTTTTTGTCTTTTTTCGTGACCGGCAACGGATCGCAACCCTCAGTGTCGCGCCCGTACCGGACCGGGACCGGCAACGGGATCTCAATCCTCTGTGTTGCTCCCGCACCTTGCTCAGCCAGTGAGCGGCTGGTCCGCATGTGGGATCCGAACCCTCAGTGGGAGCGCTACCACGCTTCCCAACCGGCGCACTGTAGCAGTGCGCCACCGGGCTGGCCCCTAATGTGTTTTTGATAGAGAAAACTACATTAGTAATAAAATGTCATTTGGTTTTGATTTGGTTTATAATAGTAAACATCTTTTCATAGCAACTTCTTACATTTGTATAGTATTTAATAGGTCACAAGACATTTTCACATATATTATCTTTCTAATCCTCATAATCTGTAACATTGATATTAGCATTTGCTTTTTTTTTTTTTTTTTTTTGGCAGCTGGCTGGTATGGGGATGCAAAGGCTGTGCTCTAACCAACCGACCTAATCGGCCAGCTCCCATCTGCATTTTATAGACAAAGAAACTGAGGCCTAGAGAGGGTAAATGATTTGTCTCAGGTCAAATGGCAAATCAGTAGCAGAATTGAGAATCAAATTCAAGTGCTCTGAATTCAAGCCCAGATGTTTTTTTACTAAGAAAAGATTTTTGAAATAATAGGAATGATGATTAGTGATTATAACGAGCTTTAGGTAAATATAGAGAATTTTAGGCATTTTTTAATGTGTAAAAAACTATTATTCCAGAATATGTATCATGAAAATATGTGAAATAGTTTGTTCTGTGATGGGACATAATAATCAACTACATTGTATATTGACAAAATAAAAATTCAAAAAAAAAATGCTCAAGTCTTATATAAAATGGCATCATATTTGCATATAACCTATTCACATCTTTCTGTATACTTTAAATCATCTCTAGATTACTTAAAATACCAATACGATGTAAATACTATGTAAACAGTTGTTATACAGTATTGGTCTTTATTTGGATTTTTTATTGTATTTTTATTTTTTCAAATATTTTCGATCTGCAGTTGGTTGAATCCATGGATGTAGAACCTGTGGATACTGAGAGCCAATTGTATTTCAGTGTGGCCCAACCTCCTGAAGTTTAATTATTCACAGGGAAAATATATTTGGATTAATCCAATTCACTTTATTTAGTCTGAATACAATCCTGTTTACCATAAATAAGTTCAATAAATTAATTTTTGTTTTCGTGTTAAAAAAAAAAAGAAAGAAAAAAAAAGAAATAGTTTGTTCTATATCATGTTTTTCTAAGTGTCCTTTTAATTCTGCTAAGAAAACCTAGACGTTTCAAAGTCCATATTGGAACACACATATATGGCATTAGGAGAAATAAACTATATTCAGGGCCTGGGAATTAAGTACTATTGATTCTCATTTTGAGCTTGGAAAAATATCTGAAATGCTTGTGTCTGCCCATAGGTAAATGGGATAAATTGAAAGTAAAGCAGATAAATCAAATATTTAAAATTTATAGACACCAACTACCAGGTTGTAAACAAAGAATAATGCTCTTTTGTGATCATTGAGATCTTTTAATGTACTGCTAGACTGTTGATTTAAAAGAGATATTCAGAGAAGTAAATCATTTTTGCTACATTTTTGCCCTTTATCATTTTTTCAGCATAACAATTTTTTGAAGTAATTCTCACATTTAGGGGGTTGTAGGATAGAGCCAGAAAAAGTGTCTCCAAGGTTCAGTATTGGGAATAAGGAAAAATAACACAGCCGGGTAATTCACAGCTTTATAATGCATAGGGTGAAAACAGAAAACATTGTTCTTTTATCATGACAAGGCCCCATGAATATATAGATATTAATCTCTTT
>NW_007730983.1:0-505 GCF_000696425.1 Galeopterus variegatus | reverse complement strand
AAATCATTTTTGCTACATTTTTGCCCTTTATCATTTTTTCAGCATAACAATTTTTTGAAGTAATTCTCACATTTAGGGGGTTGTAGGATAGAGCCAGAAAAAGTGTCTCCAAGGTTCAGTATTGGGAATAAGGATAAATAACACAGCCGGGTAATTCACAGCTTTATAATGCATAGGGTGAAAACAGAAAACATTGTTCTTTTATCATGACAAGGCCCCATGAATATATAGATATTAATCTCTTTGCTTAGAAATAAAACTTAAAAGCAAAACAGTAAAAGCAATTATACACAGCAACTTTTATTGCATTAGATGTTGATTGATGGTGTTATTGATATTATATTGTAGGAAAAGGAGGAACACCAGCTGTAGTGGATTGAATTATGTCCTCCCAAAACTCACTGAGGCTTGAATTGTATCCCCAAGTTTATGTATTAGAATCTTAGCCCCCACTGTGACTGTTAAGAGGGTGTGAAATCCTATTATGGTAATTGAAAGGTGGAGC
>NW_007730982.1:174976-175212 GCF_000696425.1 Galeopterus variegatus | reverse complement strand
GGAAAAAAAAAAAAAGTGGCTTTAGCTTTTATTATTTCTCAAAGATTGAGATAAAAAGAAAAGGTCTACATATGTAATTTCTTCTCAACACTCTCCCATTGAGCTTCTCAGACACTTCTCAAAGCAGTACCACTTAGATACTGCTCTTGTTAAGGGCAATAATAACCTCCTAGACACTAAGGCAAACAAGCAAGCTCTATTACTCTACTGAAATTCTTATCAGTACTCAATATATG
>NW_007730982.1:153157-173764 GCF_000696425.1 Galeopterus variegatus | reverse complement strand
ACTAAGGCAAACAAGCAAGCTCTATTACTCTACTGAAATTCTTATCAGTACTCAATATATGCGGCTACTCCCTCCTCCTTTAGACACCTGCTTCTCTGGATTTCAATGCCAATACCCTGTGATGGTTAATGTTATGTGTCAACTTGGCTGGGCCATGGCACTCTGATATTTATTGGGTCAAACAAATCTGAATGTAACTGTGAAGGTATTTTTTAGATAAGATCAACATTTAGATCAGTAGATATTGAGTAATGCAGATTACTCTCCATAATGTGGGTGAGCTTCATCCAATCAGTTGAAATCTTTAAGAGAAAAAAAGCTGACCTCCCCCCAACACAGGGAATTCTGCTAGCACACTGACTTCGGACTCAAGCTGTATCATCAACTCTCAACTCTTCCCTGGGTCTCCAGCCTGCTGGCCTACCTTGCAGATTTTGTATTTGCCACCCTCCACAATCACATGAGCTATTTTCTTAAAAGTACATTTCTCTCTCTCTCTCTCTCTCTCTCTCTCTCTCTCTCTCTCTCTCATGTATATCCTATTGATTCTGTGGAGAGCCCTGACTAATACACATCTTCTCCTACCTTGTTGGCCAAAACCATTGTTTCTTTGCTGGCTCCTCTTCCTTTATCTGTCTTCCAAGAGTTAGTATACCCAGTACTTGGTCCTGGAACACGTTCTCTGTCTACACACTCTCTCCAGGAGACCCCTGTCTATCCCAGAATTTTGAATACCATACAAACACTAATGACTGTCACTCAGATCTCCAGCCTTGATCTTTTTCTAGAACTCCAGGGAACAAGTCCACCTATATATCCAGTAGGTATTGCAGACTTAAGGTGGCCACAACCAAATTCTTAACTTTCTTCTCCACACCTGCTTCTTGCTCAGGATTTTCTCTCCCAGTGAATGGAACCACCATTCACCTGCTGCCTTCTCAAACTCCTAACATCCAATCCATAAACAAGTTCTGTAGACTGTACATGCAAACATATGTCAAATCTGTTCACTTTTCTATAGCCACTGTCATCCCTTGCCTGGGTTGTTCCATAGCTTCCTAACTCATCTTTCCCAGCTTTCCATTATTCATTCTACATGCAAAGCAAGCTGAGTAATCATGTTTGATGATAAATCAAATTATATTACTCCCTACTTAAAGCCTCCAGTGGCTTCCAACTTTATCTAAAATAAAATCAAGCCCTGCTCAGGTCTCTGACCTTTTTCCTACCAGTTTCTGCATTGTCTTCTATCTTCCAGCCTCTGAATTTCTTTGTAATCAAAATGCTGTTCAAAATGTGGTCAGTGGACCCACAGCATCTCCATTCCCTGGGAACTTTTTGGAGAAGTGCACTTTCAAGCTCCACCTTACTGAATTTGAAGAAATATGCACATTGACAAGATCCCCAGGTAATTCCTATGCACAGTAAGAGGCAAAAAGTGATATATACTGTAGTATGCAGTAAAGGTTTCTACATGAGCTGACTTCACTAGTCACATATGCTTAGCAAACACCTGGTGACTTTTAGAGCAATGATATTTAAATCTGTACCATCTTTTAAATTTTTTAAATTAAATTAACCTATTAAATTATTTTGCTAAATCTTCACAACAATTCCACAAGTTGTTAAGTGTGTCTTATTGCCATCAATTTACAGATGAGAAAACTGATATTAAGGTGAAAAGATGTGCCCAAATCATATAGCTAANCAAGTCATTTTGAGTTGAGCTAAAAATCCAATTATCACCTCACTAGCTGACATCATAAATCTCTACCAATTCCCAGCAACTACGAGATAACCTTAAAAGCACTAACTCCACTGAGCTTACGACCTTCTCTTTCTGAAGTTTCTCAGCACATCTTCTCAAAACTCTGACATGGGTTAGAATGTTGATGGAGTTTGGATGTATCATCCTCCCAGAACTCATGTGGAAATGCAATCCCCAATGTGGCAGTGTTGGGAGCTGTTTGAGTAACAGGGGTGGATCTGTCATGGACAGTTTAGTGCTCTCCTGGGGGTTGGGAGTAGTGAGTGAGTTCTCGCTCTATTAGTTCCTGAGAGAGCTGGTTGTTTAAAAGACCCTGGTATCTCTGCTCTCTCTCTCTCTACCTGCGGGCTGCCTGCACTTTCCTCCTTGAGTAGAAGAAGCCTGAGGCCCATGCCACATGCAACTGTCCCAGAATTGTAAGCCAAATAAACCTCTGTTCTTTATAAATTACCCAGTCTCAGGTATTCTGTTATAGCAACACAAAATGGACTAATACAAATGTCAAGCAGACAGACTTGGATTCACATTTGACCCTGACTTTTTTTGGTAGAGGTGACACACGAGCAAATCATTTAGCCTCTTTGAGCCTTAGATTCCACTTCTATTATATGCTGATTGTTTACCTATCTTAAAAGCTGTTGTTAGAATCAAAGGAGATAATGAATGCACAGTGCTTATCAAGCCCTTAGCTCCCTATAAGCAGACCATAATGGTAGTTGTTATTATTGACCTCTTTAAGAAAGTTTTTTTCATCTCTCAGATTGAGGGAATCAAACTGAACAATCTCTAAAGTCCTTCCATTTCTGACATTCGAAAAGTTTAACTCATGTTTACACTTCAAGCTCTACCCCTTTACTGAGAATTCAGAGCTTACTTTTACTTAGAAATCTACTTTTTTAAAAAGTAGATTTGTATAATTGAAATATAAGACTGTTTCTTGATCAAATGAGATTTCCAGGAACATTGAAGGGACACATACTGGAGAAATCATTATATTTTGATTTGAATACTATAAATTCAAAGAGATGGGCCATGCACACAAAAAAAGAAAGAAATATGTCCTTTAAGTCATTGGAGTGTCAAAATTGCTTTTTCTAAATTGAAAGAATGAATGCCAATAAGCATTGGCCTTACCCTGCTGCCCTATCAGATATAAAACTATACTATAATGCTAGATTAATTAAAACAATGTGTTATTGGTATAAGAACATTTAAGCATGTCAATGAAGAGAACAGAGTCCAGAAATAGACTCACATATATGATAATTAAATACTATGAGAAAGCTTGCATTTTTAATTAGAAATTATATCAGGCAGGGTCTTGACAGGAGACATATGGCACTGCCCAATGATGTCATTGAAGAAACTTTAATAAAGGAATTATTTTCAAGGAAACAAGTGGGGTTTAGGGGAATTAAAAGGAGTAGAGAAGTACCATTTTGCCAGTGAGATCCTTTACCAACCTAGATCTGAAGGAAGTGTGGGAACTGGGGATAGACCCATTCCCTTAGTAGCTGTAGGAGAGAGCTTCCAGGCAGGAAGTGTGGCCTCTAAAAGCCATTGCCAACCAGCAGACCAGCAGGGAGGAGCCAGAGGAAGTAACAAACCTGAGTCTCCTCCCATCCTCTGATCTCTTGCTGATGCCCAAACCCAAGTGAAAGTCAGATCATTCCAGGACATAGAAGAAGTTGATAATGGTGGGAAGAGGATTTGGAGGGGAAAGTGGAAGATATCCATTTGCATCTATCCCTATTTCTTCTCAATATTTCCTCTTATGCCAAGACCTGTTCAGGCCTATACACCATTTGTAACAGTAACAAAATGCACCTGTGGATTTTTTTAACTTTATGATTCAGTGGGTTACCTAATACCCAGTGTTTTGTGGGCAATTTAGAAAACAAAGTCCTTTAGTATCCCAGATCTCCCCTCTGGAGAAGGCTTTGATAATGAATTGCAGTACATACATGTGATCTATGGTGTTATGGCCTGCATGTTTTTATCCTGCCCTTGCAAAAAAAAAAAAAAAATCATATTTTGAACCCCTAACCCCTAATGGTACAGTATTAGGAGGTTGAGCCTTTGAGAGGTAATTGTCATGAAGGTGGAGCCCCCATGATGAGATTAGTGCCCTTATAAGAAAATCAAAAGGCTAGAGCTCTTTCTCTCTCTGCATCTGTTCACCGAGGAAGGTCACGTGAGAACATAACCAGGAAGAGGGCCCTCACCAAGAACCAAACCATCCTGGCACACTGATCTCCAACTTCTAGCCACCAGAACAGTGAGAAATAAATATTGTTTGAGCTACCCATTCTGTGGTATTCTAGTAGCCCAAACTGACTGAGACATATGGTAAAAGAACTAAGCAAGGGCTGGACAGCTAGCTCACTTGATTAGAGTATGGTGTTATAATACCAAGGTCAATGGCTCAGATCCCCATAACTGCCAGTCACCAAAAACAAACAACTAAGTGGCAGTTTTGTATCTCATGAATATTAATAACCAATTAAAAAAAACCTAACACACAAAACAATGAACAAAGCTGGTCACTAAAACAGAGCCCCTCATTTGACAAAGAGACCAGCTTTCTTGAGAAAGGGACCTTCAAAGTGGATAAGAGGCCATTAATTTCCTCTGCAGTGACGCAAGCCAGGTTTCTGCTTCCTCGAGCTAAAATTATTTTGCTTAATTTGTCAAACAGCACTTTGATAGGTCCATCGATTTTGTTTCTATGGGCTCTGTGATCAATTAAACATTGCTAAGAACTCTGTAGATTGAAATGCTCTAAATATAACTGCATTCCCAGGATTTATTGTGATAAATAGTGCTCTCACCATGTCTCTGCTGGTTACACACCATTTATTTGGCCTCTACTAATCAAAGGTCCTGTTATTTCCCATTGAAATGAGAAAGCCCAATTCTAATGCAGTATCTCCTACTGCCAGTCAAATATGAAGTGACATATGTTGAAACCCTATTAGGAGGTGGGGCCTTGAGTTAACCAGTTAACTAAAGCTCTAGTTAATTATGGACAACAACTACATTGAAATTTTTCAACATGCTGGAGGTACCCTGCTCTTTTCTTGAATCCAGGAAAGTGAATTCCTAGGTCAGGAGCACAGCTAATATACTGAGATTCTCTTTTCACCTCAGGGTACCCTTCATCAATTTCCAGGGCTAGATCACATTTCTCATGCATTCCAAGTCTTTCTATTTCTTGGTTTACTTCATCTCCTACTGTTATTCTTTGAGGGTGATCTTTTTACTCTGGCTGTTTTAAATATTGTCTCTTTGTTTTAGGTTTTCAGTTCTCTATGACATACCTGTATTTGGTTTTCTTTGTATTTATTTTGCTTGGAGTTCACAAAGTTTTGTAAATGTTGGGCACAATTGTTTCTATTACTTTGGGAAACTCTACACCATTATCTCTTTAATTACTACAGAATAATAAGTCTGTCCCACTCTTTCTCTCCTTTCTTCCTGTAGTTCTTATTACGTATGTGTTCTATCATTTCACTATGGTCTGCATATCTCTTATATTTGCGATTTATTACCTATCCTTTAGTTTTTTCCCTTGCTTCAGTCTAGATATCATCTTCTGTGCCCTCTTCTGTTAGGTTGGCAAGACAAAGGGGATTAAAGGACTCTGAGCCAAATGCTTACCATGTTAGTGAGTTTATTTCCAGCAAACCTGGAGGGTAGACTGGAAGATCAGTTCCTGCCCCACACAGACTAATTTGGGGTTTTATAGGGTTTGAATTAGGGGAAGGAGTTTGGTAGCTATTCTGAGCATTCAGCACTTTGCAACAGCTCTGTGGTTTTCCTGTTCTGCACAAGATTCTGCTTTATACATTATCCAGTTTTTCTTAGAAAACACTTTGCTTAAGAGAAAGGGAGGGGGGAACGGAAGATGCAGTTAACATGGCTGTGCTTATGCTAAGCTGATTGCGAGGCCTAGTATCTTCCAAATTGTTAATTCTCTCCTAAGCTGTATCTATTCTTCTGTTAAACCCATTTTCTGTAGAGTTACATTTATTTTATTTTCCATTTTCAGAATTTATATTTAATTAGTATTATAGTTTCAGGTTCTCTGCTAAAATTACAACTTTTTAATTAATTTCTTGCTCATATTAATCATAGTTAATAAAATCTGTGTCTGATACTACCAATATGTGAATTTCCTATGCATTGGCTGCCATTTTGTTTTTTTTTCTATAGATTTCCAGTCAATTCTTACCTTTTACATGCCTACTATTTTCTTTTTATAGAGCACTGGATGTTCTGTGCAAAAAACTGAAGAGAGAATTGGAAGTTCTGGGAAACGCTGCTTTCTCCAGACAGCATTTAATCTTACTACTGGTGTTCAATTAGGATAAGAACTGATCATGTTAATACAGTAAGATTAGATTGATTCAGAGGCAAGTTTCATTTTTTGTGATGTAGGGTCTAATTTTTTTTTTTCTCCCACTTTTAAGCAGTAGCCTTTTAGGGGTATGAACTGAAAACTTCATGTGTTTATCATGGCTCCTCCTTGCTGGCTCCTAAAATTCATTTTTTGTCCTCCCACCTTCATGAGATTGCTTGATGCTTGTTCAGCTTCTCACCCTCTCAGTCGTGGCTTTTTACTTTATGTTTTCAGTCTCTCAGGGCACTGCTTTAGAATGCACAAGTGTGTCAAGGAGAAAGCAGAACCAAATGTCAGGCAGGCCTCTTTGCATGTCCCTTTCTTTTACGTTCCCACCACCTTGGTAGCTTTTCAATGCCTTCACAAAGATTTCTTAAAAGTATCTTACCCAGTTTTTCTGCTTGTTCTTAGCAGGAAAATTGGTCTGATCCAAGCTACCCTTCCACAGCTGGAAGTAGAAATTCTACCCTGATGTTTTTATTGATGGATTGATCAATGATTTGATCTAACAATGTTTTCTAGGCTGGAAATCATTTGCCTACAGAACATTGAAGACTTTGCTATTGAGAATTTCAATTCAATTTTGATTCTTCTTTTCACTTGTTGTTATTGCCATACTGTGTTTTATTTTTATTTCTAAAAGCTCCCCCACCCCTTTATTTGTTTGTTTTGGTCCCCAGTTTTTCTGAAATTTCAAAATGTTGTGCCTTGGAGAAATCTTTTTTAATCATTTCTGTTCATCATTCAAAAGGCCCTTTTGATCAGGAGACTCATGTTCTTTAACTCTGGGAGTTTATTTTTTTAATTACCTCTTTATAATTTCTTCCATGCCATTTTTATCATTTTCCCTTTTTGAAATTTCCTTACATCAATATGAGTTCACTTGGACTGATCCTATGCTTTATATTTCCTTTCCTATTTTACACCTCTTTTATTAAAATCTTATTTTCTGGGAGATTTCCTTAATGTTAATTTCTAAGATTTCTATTGACTTTCTATTTTTAATATCATATTTTTTACATGGTCTCTTTCTTGTTCTCTGAAAGACATGCTTTACAGCATGTTTTTCTTGCTTCATGATGGCAAAACCTTCTTTCATCTTTCTGAGGATATTAATGATTGTTTATATTCTAATTTTTATCTCTGTATAATCTCTGATTTCTCCAAGTTTTGTTGCTGCTATTGTTGTCCATATTAATTTCTAATGTCTAACGATGTGATCTTTGGCTGTCTGACCTTGTTGAATAATCTGACAACGAAAAGACCTCTGGAAGTTCTGTGAGCATGACTGGGACTTTTTAATTGTGGGTTTCACTATGGGGCGATCTTTAGCTAATTTCTCTGGAGATGGTGAGAGTTCTTGAGGAAGACTCTTCCAGTTTCCTCTCCTCTAATTTTAGCTTCTAATGTCCTGAGAATCCCTTGGATTTAGTACGTTATTCCCAACTTCTATTGTGCTCAGACACCCATGCCAAGAGAATCTCTTTTAAATTTTCTAGAGAGTAAACCCCCAGTTTTCTGCTAGCATGGGTGAGGGCCAATCATGAGGAGGGAATCTGGGAATAAACTACTTAAAGAATCTTTCAATTAAAACTATTTTTTAACTCATCATCTCTACCATTGCTTTCAGAGGTGCCCGATGCCTTTGATTTCTGTTATGAGGCTTTACAAAACAAATTAACTTGCTAGTGAGCTAGTTAGATTTCAGTGCCAACTTAGATTTCAGTTTTCTCATGTTGGCTAATTCAGTTACCACTTGCTCATCTACTCTTCAGCCTCCAAAAGTTTGTTGCTATTTTTTCCTGTCTTGTTCTTTGTGCCTGTGCGTTGCTGCTTTTTATAAGCTGTCATTTTGCTGGGATTTCAGAAGACAGCGGGTAATGGCATGCATTCAAATCACTGTCTTCCACTAGAAGCTATTGTTTGCATTTATTGGTAGACCATTTTGTACTTTTTTGCAAGTGCGTGTATTATTTTTTAATAGAAAATGTTAGGAAGTAAATACTTTTAAATATAAATTTTAAAGCACAAATATGTAAATTGTTGATCCAGAAAATTTGGCTGTGAAAGACAGGACTTACTTTTGAGTATCAAGTACATGGTTGGCAGGAAAGACAGACTCTTAGGTATAAAACCTGAAAAACTGATATTTTAATTAACAAACATGAATTCATGATGTAATTAAATAAAAAATAATAACAAAAAATATATATATACAAAGTACAATAGTACATTTTGGCATAAATAAAGCTAAATTATTGGTGGAGGTGGATGAATATTACTCTCAGAACATGCATTTTTAAAGAGGGGAAAATATACTGATATTTGGGACTATGAAAGACAGCTTATATTTTCCTCGGGCTTAATCATCCCACAAAAAAAATCTATGTATAAAATGCCCTTGTGTGGGTATGCATCAAAACTTTTTCAATTTAAATAAAAATCAAGTTGAGTAAGATCCATGCAGGACCCAGGGAACCTAATATGTCAATAAGCTGAAGAGTTTCTATTAGACCTATGAAGTTTAAATTATAAATCTAGTGTTGGGCAAGTGTTAATTGCAAGATTTCAAAACCCATGTTTATTAGTAAAACCTCAATTAAGAATGGGTCAGCAACATAATTGCCTTGGCCTTCTTTTTTCGTTTCTTCCCCCTTTTCATGGGCACTTAATGAATATCACCACTGTACCAAACAGTGGTGTGGCGTTGAGATACAAGAAGTCAGTTCCCAATACCAGATCTTCCAATTCTGCTCTGGAGCTTCTTCTATTGCCTCCGATGAATCAGCCACGTCCTGCAATCCTTACCCAGTAGGCTGCTTTTCTTTGCCTCCCTGCCTGCTATTTGGCTTTCCACAGATGACAGCCAGTGGCTCTGTCTGCAGTTTCTCTAAGTACAATCCTTTCTACCTCAGCTATGCAGCACTTTTTAACTGCTTGTGGCATTTCTTCATTGGTCTCTTCTTCTGGTACTCTAGTGATTTCTGTTCCTGTTTTCTACTCCTGAAAAGTTCTATAATATAAGAGCTGTAGCCAGATTTTACAGCAACTCAAGGACAATTCCAAATCTGTCTAGGAGTGCTGCACAGGGGCCATTTACATATGTAAATTACACAGTTCCTAGAAGGACTTTTTAATTTATTTAAATCCTTTTTGCACTTGTGTTACTTCTGATCTCTCTCTTTAGACTTGACCAATTAGTTTTTAGCTAGTTCATCATAGCACTACTTTTTTAAATGGAAAGTATTATTGAGCACTTACCAAATGTTTGATATTCGTTTTTTACATCTCACATTCCCATTCCAGTTCTGTGAGGTAGACAGGGAAAGTTATGCAGCACCAGAAGGAGGCAGAGCCAGATATCTGGTCTGAGTTAGAACCTGGCTGTCCCATTTACATGCTGTGTAATCTTAGGCAACGCTCTCGTTTTCTGGGAGCTTCAGATAATAAAGACTCACCTTATAGAGTTTTGGGGAACAGTAAATGAGTTAATTTGTGTAAAATACTTAGAACAGTAGCTATGCACAATCCACACTATTTAATGCTAACTAGTATTTTACTCATTTTTACAAATGAGAGACAGACTCAGAAGGATTTAAGTTGCCCAAGATCAAACAGCTAGTTAGTGTATCATGCCAATTAATAGCTATATCATTATTTGAATGGTTATCTGTTTTGGGACACCTATATTATTCTAACCATTGATGTCCTGAAATGCTTCAATCAACACCTCTACAGATTCAGATTTTCATTTATACCAATCCTACCCCCACAGGATAAAATCCATAAAATAAAGTCCAAAAGTATGCAGATGTTTAAGATTTCAGTGTGTATTGCTAAACTCTCTCAATTTCCTCCCCCACCACCCATATATAAAGATGTCAGTACACTTAGACTCTTGTCAACATTGAATAATACTAACTTTTTATACCAGAATTCACAAACCTGCAGTTTACACTATGTTTGTTTGATTTTTCTTTAAAAGGCCCCACCACCCATATATAAAGATGTCAGTACACTTAGACTCTTGTCAACATTGAATAATACTCACTTTTTATACCAGAATTCACAAACCTGCAGTTTACACTATGTTTGGTAAGAAGATGATTTTTCTTTAAAAGTTGGATCTTTCTTTGCTAATATTTAGCAAGAATTAATGTCAAAATTTCCATTCATTTAGAAAATGTAGATGAACACTCCAAACTCTCGTCCCTGTTTCCCAGCGGAGTCTACACCACTTCTGGATAACTTTCCCATCTCCAGCATATTGTGGTTGGGAGGACAGTGGATCGGCATCTCTTACATGTCATCTGAGTATTTCTGCTCATTCAATTCATTCTAATGTGACATGGTTACAAGTTGCTTATCAAACAATGGCCCTGTCCTCTGAATATGGTAATTGGAAGTGAAATTTAAGATTTCTGGATACATCATCAAGGTGAATGTTATTGCTTGCAAGTTTTGTCTTCGTTTCTTTCTAAAGAATATGCTTTAAACTATTGTTTCAGCTATGAGTACAAATATTGTTTATCAGCCTCTGAAGATATTACCATCTTTCTGAGGTTGCCATGGCAGCCGAGGTTGTGTTCAGGAGGGAGAGAAGATGGTGAGATAGAAGCATAGAAAAATAGACTGATTTGGGGATTCTCTGTTGGATGCATGTTTGGAGACATTTGTGCTAAACAAATAAGGATATTAAGATGGAATTATAATTTTTATACCTTCTATTCAGAAGTTTTTTAACTCTTAACAACTAAAAATAAATATAAAATCGACCAGTTAAAGACCTAAGGAAGGAGTAAATTCTAGACACTTCTTGACTGTATCATCAGTTCCCAAGTCAATACTTCTGGGTAAGTAACTAAATTAAAAAACAAAATCTCTGTGAAAACAGCTGCGATTTTAATTTTTGCTGCATGTAGAAACAGAATAAAGGTGTTCAATTATATTATGTACATACATACATATATGTGTAGTGATGAGAGAGTAGTGTGCTAGTGCATGTTTAACAATTAACTCTCTAAACAAGACAAAGATCTAATTCTTGGCATTTGCCAATCTCTGTGGTGTGAATGTGCCCGTGATGGCCAATGTCAAGTTACCAACCCAATGTCACTAAACATAGAGGAGAGAAGAGATGCACACAATGAACTTTCACAAGCTGGTGCAAGCTGGCTCTAGCAAACCATCATGCAATCTTCAAAACAAGTTCCAGTTTATTACATTATCACAGGAATCTGTTAACTGCAGCTGCCTGTATCACTACCTAATGACTGCATCACAATTAAACCTAATGTTTGCTGTCAAAAGTAGAGAAATGCACAACAAGGGCTGAGGGATAAACATTAATACTCGCTTTGCCTCTCTGCTTATATGGTCAGTGCTACTATTAGATCTGCATCTAAAATGTTTCCTCCTTGATCTGTGGAAAATAAATGAAGACGACCTCCTTGAGGCTGAAGAAAATAAATTATTAACCCCTGGGGCCACAGAAAATAAATAGGGCGGCTTTGTTCAAGCTAAAGGAAATAAATTAAACATAAAAGATGCTATTTCAGAGACAAAGATTTATCATTTTTAAAGCTGGTTGAGGGCTAGACTAATATCGCAAAGTTCCAGAGAGTAGCTCTACTCTGCTTCCCTGAAAAACTCATTATAAACCAAGCTACAGCTATCCTCTGAATTGCAAAACAACCCTGGCAGTAGCCTGGTAGTTTGTCCCTCTGCCTGTTCTTCAAGAAATAAATTGCCTTCCTTCTTTATGGAAGACTATGCCACCGTTCTATTTTCTTCCTAAGATGTTTTGCATGTAAGCAGTAAATGGTCCTATTTCAGCTCAGAGACAACTTGTCAGAGAACATTTTTAAAGCCATCTTTCCAGGTTCCCAGACTGTCTCTTCTGCACGAGTTTTGGAGTGTTGGGTGATCCAGACACTGTCTATGCATGGATTACCATTATTTCAATGGCTGATATATGTCAAAGAGCTTAAATTTAAATTATCATTTGATCTTGTAGTATTTCTTATGGTACCTATTAAAACAATGAAATAACTAAGTCTGAGAGAACAAATACAGCACAAGTAAATTTGAAAAAGGGCACCTTTTGTTATTATTCTCTATTAAAATTTTCTCATTTATTCTCTACTAATTAGTAGCATCTAGACTAACTTTAACATTTAAACGTAGGGGCACAAAACTGTGAGAATTTGACGAGAGCGAAATACATAAGTTAATTACCATTTTCAAATAGCAGCCCTTTGACTCTGGAGTGTGACCTTGGCCAGTATATCTCACATATGTGGGATTTAGTTTCCACAGCTCTTAAATTTATAGCTAAAACATGCAGAGAGCTCCCTATGCATCAAGCTCTGTTGTGGCATGAATCTCATGAGTTAAATATTTGAGAAACTTGTAAGCCGGACCTTAGTGGGCCAACAGCAGTTTACTGAGATTATAAGTGTCATCTCGGCCATCCTAGGGAGCAGTGTTTTGCGTGTGATCACCATGTGATCTCAAGTATCCTTTATTTCTTATTACTTGAGTAAGTCTTCAGCTCCCAGAGTAAACTTGTAAGCCGGACCTTAGTGGGCCAACAGCAGTTTACTGAGATTATAAGTGTCATCTCAGCCATCCTAGGGAGCAGTGTTTTGCGTGTGATCACCATGTGATCTCAAGTATCCTTTATTTCTTATTACTTGAGTAAGTCTTCAGCTCCCAGAGCACTGAATCCGGGTTGGGGATGGGGCCCAGGAATCTACCTTTCATTGTTATTCACACAGATGACTATTATGCATATTAAAGTTGGAGAAACAGTTTCAGAGCTTAACTCTCTCTGCAGACCTTAGTGATTTCCAAAGGTCCAAACCCTTATCCACACCACGTTCTGGCCCACAGACAGAGCTGGACATGTCTGCAATGTCCACACTGCATTTTCTACATTGCATTATCTCAAAGGCAGCCACTCCAAGAATGTCCAATACCTGCTGACCAACATCTTTCCCATCTCCTGATACCCTCTGTATACCTCTCACAGTGAAACATTGAACAAGTTAAAGCCCAGCTTTCTTCAAATCTGAAATGAAGATAATAGCATTTAGATTGCAGGGTTGCACTGAGATTTAAATATGATATTATATGCTAAGGAACCTGAGAAATAGGAGGAAATTTGTGAAAATTTGTTGAATCTATTTCTTGACTTTAATTGTTTAGGGCATAAATCATTCAAATCATGGGAACTTCAAATTTCAATGGGTACATTGAAGAATTACAGATTTGTAAATTTTATGGGAGTTATAAAGTAAAATATGATCAGGGCCACAGAGGCTGATATTTTTATTTGCAGTAAAAAAGTTCTACATTCTCAAGGAGTTTGAATTTGAGCTCCTTCAAAGAAATGTGCCTGATTTACTTCCTCATAGCAAAAATTCCTTATATGCTGCCCTGTTGTGCTTGTTATCTTCTGTATCTCAATTATGCATGTGAATTAGAACAAAATCTTCACTCTCTGAATTCTCTGCTACAATTGATTTTAGTCATATGTTCATAATTGATTTATACATATTATAAGATGCCATATAAAATAAATGTAAGAAAAATGGAAGACACTCTTGCCATTTGCTCCCAAACTGAAAAGTATTTAAAACTGAAAAAAATAAATAAATCTTTTGTTTTCCAGGTTCTTTTGTGAACAATAATTTAATTTCAAAGCATGAATTGAGTACTTACTATGTGATGCGGACTATACTTGCTAAAGCAGTTGTTCTCATCTTTACACATCAGAATAAATTGGGTAGTTTTTAAAAAATAGAATTGAGTCTAAGGCCCAGAGGGAAGTACACACAGCCCAGCAGCCACGGAGGTGAGCCAAGGTCCGCGTGGTACCGGGGGCTCAGTCTATAGCCACAGAAAGCTAGAACAAGAGCCAAGGTGGTGTAATATAGATACTGCCACACCTTCTGTCACCACAAGGACAGTTCACACAACAGTAGCAGCCAGGGCCACTCTACAGGCAACCTGTCACTCACTTGACTACACTGATAAAAGAAGAATCACCAGAAGAGCCTGCAAATAGAGGAGGAAGTCTATCCTCATAGCGAACCCCAGAGTAACAGAAGAAGCAAGTCCTCTACCAGATGACCAAACATCAACAAAAAAAAATACTAGAACTACAAAAAAACAAAAAGATATGATACCACCAAAGGACAATAATAATGCTCAAATTCCAGACCACATAGAACAGAGAATCCTTGAAATGTCTAAAAAAGAATTCTGAGCAACGATCTTAAGAAAGCTTGAAGAAATAAAAGAAGATTCAATTAGAGGAAACAAGAAAAAATATCCAGAATGTGAAGGAGGAAATTTACAAAGAGATTAATACCTTAAAAAAGAATGTAGCAGAACTCCTAGAAATGAAAGATTCACTCATTGGAATAAAAAACACAACAGAGAGCTCAAGCAGCAAGCTAGAGCAAGCAGAAGAAAGAATATACTTTCTTCTCATCAGCTCGTGGAACATTTTCCAAGATAGACCACATATTAGATCACTAATCTAGTTTCAGCAAATTAAAAAAATTGAAATCATTTCAAGTATCTTTTCAGACCACAATGGACTGAAACTGGAGATCGATAACAAGCAAAACCCTGGAAACTATACAAATACATGGAAACTAAACAATAGGTTTAATGGGTCCAAGAAGAAATTAAACAGGAAATCAAAAAATTTCTTGATACTAATGAAAATAAAGATACATCATACTGAAACCTGTCGGATACTGCAAAAGCAGTACTATGGGGGAAATTTGTTGCCATAAACGCTTACATCAAAAGAATGGAAGTTGGGCCGGCCCAGTGGTGCACTGGATAGTGCGCCGCTTGGGAAGCGCGGCGGCGCTCCTGCCTGAGGGTTCGGATCCCACATACAGACCGGTTCCCGCTCACTGGCTGAGTGAGGTGCGGGAGCAGCACCGAGGGTTGCGATCCCGTTGCCGGTCCCGGTCCGGTACGGGGGCGACACTGAGGGTTGCGATCCGATGCCGGACACAGAAAAAGACAAAAAAAAAAAAAAAGAATGGAAGGACTTCAAATAAGTGACCTAACACTACACCTCAAAGAACTTGGAAAACAACAACAATCCAATCCTAAAGGTAGTAGATGAAAAGATCAGAGCAGAACTAAATGAAATAGAGACCCAAAAAACGATACAAAAGAGAAGACCCAAATAACAAAAATCCAAAATGAAAAAGGAGACATTAGAACTGATACCACAGAAATACTAAGAATCATTAGAGACTATTATAAACAACTGTATGACAAAAAATATGAAAACCAGAAAGATATACATAAGTTTCTGGACACATACAAACTACTCAGACTGAACCAAGAAAAGGCAGAAAAACTGAACAGACCAACAACAAGCAATGAGACTGAAGCAGTACTCGACAATCTTCCAACAAAGAAAAGCCCAGGTCCAGATGGCTTTACAGCAGAATTCTACCAAACCTTTAAAGAGTAATTAATACCAATTCTCCTCAAATGATTCCTAAAAATTGAAACAGAAGCCATTCTCCCAAACTCATTCTATGAGGCCAACATAACTCTTGATACCAAATCCAGATAAAGACACAACAACAACAAAAAAGAAAATTACAGGCCAATATCCTTGATGAATATAGATGCAAAAATCCTCAACAAAATATTAGCAATCAGAATACAGCAGCAAATCAAAAATTTATACACCACGATCAAGTGGGATTCATCACAGGGATGCAAGAATGGTTCAACATATGCAAGTCTATAAATGTGATACACCACATCACCAAAATGAAGGACAAAGACTGTATGATTATCTCAATAGATGCTGAAAAAACATTTGACAAAATTTAACATCACATCAGCCTCTCAACAAATTAGATTTAGAAGGAAAGTATCTCAACACAATAAAAGCTATCTATGACAAACCCACCACCAGTATCATTCTGAATGAGGAAAAACTGAGGGCTTTTCCCTTAAGAACAGGAACCAGACAAGGATGCTCACTCTCATCATTTCTATTTAACATAATACTGGAGGTGCTAGCCAGAGCAATCAGGGAAGAGAAAGAAACAAAGGGCATCCAGATTGGAAAAGATGAAGTCAAACAGTCCCTATTTGATGATGACATGATACTATATATAGAAAAACCTAAAGACTCTATCAAAAAACTCCTAGAGCTGGTTAATAATTTCAGTAACATAACAGAATACAAAATAAATGCCCCCAAATCAATTGCATTTATATTTTCCATAATGAGCAAACAGAAAGAGAAATCAAGAAAGTAAGCCCATTTGCAACAGTCACAAAAAAATAAAATACCTAGAAATCAATTTAACCAAGGAGGTGAAAGATCTCTACAATGAGAACTACAAATCACTATCGAAAGAAATTAAAGAAGACACAAAATGATGGAAAGACATGCCATGCTCTTGGTTTGAAAAATTAATGTTGTGAAAATCTCTACACTATCCTAAGCGATCTACAGATTCAATGCAATCCCCATCAAAATACCAATGACATTCTTCACAGAAATGGTAAAAACAATCTCAACATTCATATGGAACAGCAAAAGACCCTGAATAGCCAAAGCAATATTGAGCAAAAAACATAAAGCTGGAGGCATAACACTACCCAACTTCAAATTTTACTACAAAGCTATAGTAACCAGAACAACATGGTACTGGCATAAAAATAGACAGACTGGTGGAGCAGAATAGAGAACCCAGAAATCACCCCTCAGGCTTACAGCAATCTGATATTTGACAAAGGGAACAAAAACTTGGGGGAAAAGACTGCCTCTTCAATAAATGGTGCTGGGAAACTTGGAAATCCATATGTAGAAGAATGAAACTAGACATGCACCTCTCACAATACACTAAAATCAACTCAAAATGGATTAAAGACTTAAGTACAAGACCTGAAACTGTAAAATTACTAAGGGAAAATATAGGTGAAACACTTTGGGAACTAGGTCTGGGCACAGACTTTATGAACACGAACCTGGAAGCAAAAGCAACAAAAGAAAAAGTAAACAAATAGGACTGTATCAAACTAAAAGGGTTCCGTACAGCAAAGGAAACAATCAAGAGAGTAAAACGACAACCTGCAGAGTGGGAGAAAATTTTTGCTATCTATGCATCTGACAAAGGACTAATATCCATAATATATAAGGAATTCAAGCAATTATATGGTAAAAAATAAATAAATAAATAAATAAATAAATAACCCAATTAAAAAATGGCAAAGGAACTGAATAGACATTTTTCAAAGGAAGACATACAAATGGCCAATAGGTTCATGAAAAAATGTTCAGCATCACTAGTTATCAGGGAAATGCAAATTAAAACCACATTGGGATATCATCTCACCCAGTTAGACTGGCTATTATTAAAAAGACTGAGAATAGCAAATGCTGACAAGGGTGTGGAGAGAAGGGAATGCTCCTGCACTGTTGGTGGGACTGTAAATTAGTACAACCACTATGGAAAACAGTATGGAGGAGTATCAAACAACTACAAATAGATCCTCCATATGATTCAGCAATTCCACTCCAGGTATATACACAGAGGAATAGAAATCATCATGTTGAAGGGATACCTGCACTCCCATGTTCATCGCAGCTCTGTTTACAACAGCCAAGATATGGAACCAACCTAAATGTCCACCGATGGATGACTGGATAATGAAACTGTCATATATATACACCATGGAATACTACTCTGCCATTAAAAGGAATGACATTCTCCCACTTGCAACAACATGGATGAGCCTGGAGAAACTTATGTCGAGTGAAATAAGCAAAGCACAGAGGGATAAATACTGCATGTGCTCACTCATATGTGGGAGCTAAGAGTTAAAGAGGAAAGGAAAGAAAGACCATAGTGGTGTGTTGGACTTGCAGAGGGAGAGAACATACTTAGGGATACAAAGTGGAGTTGGAGGGAAGGGGGATGGGGAGAGAGGTTGAGGATAATTGAGGGGATAATTGGGTGGGGGACACAGGATAAGAACAATTTGTGGTAATAGACATGCTGCCAGTATGGATCTGGCCATCACATCTTAGGCACAAGTGGTGATAATTTGCGTTGTATTCCATGAATATTCATAACCAATAAAAACAAAACATTTTTAAAAAACCAACAAATATTGGAGTAAGAACCAGCCCCCCCAAAAAAAAACTGACAAAAAATTTTAAAAAGAATTGAATTTTAAATATAATTTAACATAAATTAAATTAATAAAACACAATTCAATATATTTTAAAAGAATTCATAATTTATATTATTATGTATAAGTTATTTAAATTATACATTATAATAAACAATAGACAATCATGTTTATAACTAAATCTAATTGAATATAAGTATAATTGAATATATAGTTGAATATAAATGTAATAGAATGTAAAAATAAACTAAAATATAAAATAAAGTTGAATCTGATCCTCTGAGGTGCATCCACACCTCAGAGGTTCAGATTTAGTTTGTCTGGAGTCGGACCAAGATGCTGGTATATTTTAAATCCTTTCTCATGTGCAGCCAGGGTTCTGAACACTGGAGATATAGGAAGCAATAAGATCCAAATACTGTCTTTAAGGAACTGGCCATCTAAAAAGAGAGATGTCTTAGCTTGAGCTGACATAACAAAGTATCATAGATTGGGTGGCTTAAACAACAGAAATTTATTTCTCTTAGTTTTGGAGGCTAGAAGTCCAAAATAGAGGTGCTAGCAAGGTAAGTTTCATTCTGAGACCCCTGCTCTTGACTTGTAGGCACCCACATCTCACTGTGTGCTCACATGACCTCTTCTTGGAGTGTGCAAATGGGGAGAGAGAGAACAAGCTCTCCAGCATCTCTTCTTACCAGGGCACTAATTCCATTATGAAAGCACCCCTTTCATGACCTCTTCCAACCCTAATTACCTCCCAAAAGACCCATCTACAAACACCATTGATCTCTTCTTACCAGGGCACTAATTCCATTATGAAAGCACCCCTTTCATGACCTCTTCCAACCTTAATTACCTCCCAAAAGACCCATCTACAAACACCATTGAATTGGAGGTTAGGATTTTAACATATGTATTTTGCAAGAGGCAAACAGTCCATAAGAGGGATGAACCAGTACACGAATATATTACAATACTATGAAGTATGACCAAAAGGTACAGTGCAGATATGTGAAACGTCATAACCAGGTAGTTCTTTCCCATTTCAAGGAAGCAAGATAAATACATCTTTAATCACTAAATCAGCCAAAGACTTTTTACCTGTGGTGTGTCCTCATGAGGACAAAGGATATACATGTTGAGGAATGTGTCCTACTGGTTCCCCAAGCAGCAAACAGTGCTTCACAGGGCTGAAGTTCTCTGGATTTACTTCGGTGCTCAGAAAGAAATGAAAGTTCAAACAGGTGATCTTAACAGCTTTTGACTGCATGAGCTTGTCCCTCTAATAGAGATGATGAGAAATATCAGACCTTACTTGAAGGTAATTTTCTTTTTGAAAACATGTTGCAAACAAACCATGTCATGAGTGGCTCTTGCCTGAACTCTAACTTATCCAAAAAAAACTTAGGTTCAGAAAAAATGTTTTGGAAAGTTTTATAAGGAAAATTTAATTGAAACTTTCCATTTCAAAAATGCGCTCAATTAAACACAAAGGTGACATCTATCAGCAAGAAAAGACTTTGAATCTAATCCTCTCAAATGATTAGTTTTCCTACAAAAAGAGAATCAGTGCTACTGTAGTGCCCATGTTTCCATCTTTGATTTTCTTGGTGGCTTAGACTTGGAATGTACCTGAATGACCTCATGTCCCTCATTACATTTCCAACCTAGATTAAATAATTGAGTAGATTTTTGCTCCTTTCTGTTTCCTGAATGAAGAATTATATATAACAAATTCATGTGTGTGCATGTGTCTGAGATTAGTACCACCACAGTCAAAATATTGAATACTATATTATAAATGCATCTTACTACTTTCAAAACCATTTTTAAAATTTTTTAAATGCCCTCAATATATTATTGTCATGAAAATATATGTTTAATAAAATATTATTTATCAGAAGTTCACGTTACTAAACAAACTCATCTGACTGGAACATGACCAAGAACCAAATTTTAGGCACGTGGGCATACACATTCACACACACACTCCAACACAAACTGTTGGAAACAGGGAGCTGCCCTGAACGCAGGGGTCCCCTAGGGGGCACAGCTGGTGGCGCCCGAACAGGGACCTGAAGTTCAGAGCAGGGACACTGCCCGGTGAATTGTGAGGACATCCGGAATTAAGGTAAGTGGTGGGCAGTTAGTGATTGATATAGTCGGGAGTAAAAAACTATGGGACAAAATAGTAGTAGGTATTTGTTTGTGCAAGTCTTAAAAGCCATGCTTCATTCTC
>NW_007730982.1:151941-152712 GCF_000696425.1 Galeopterus variegatus | reverse complement strand
AGAGACTGTCTTGACCCTCGACATGAAAGTGATAAATTCCAAGAGGCTGTAAATCCCCAGGTTTTGCTGGCCTCTGCTCCCGCTCTTGATGTTCAGGACTCCCAAAGGTATCATCAACCTATTCCTTTTAAACAATTGAAGGAATTAAAAATTGCTTGTGCTCAGTATGGCCCTACTGCTCTTTACACTGAGACTTTACTGGAATCTCTCTCTCTTGAAGCTCTCCCTCTGGGGGATTGAAAGAATTTAACACACAGGAAGATTTGGAGGAAATGGCAGCCAAATATAAAAAGGAGCCAGATCTGTTTTTGCTTCATACTAAACCTCCACCCTCTTATGAGGATCCAGCTTATTTATTATAAAAATCTGAGTTTGTAGAACAATGTCAAACTACTTAATGGGATCGCTGTTTATGTGATTAACGGGCACCCCTGTACTTGGCAGACTTCCTTTCACTCTGCCCAGGAAGTGGAGCTTTGTGCTGTACATCGAGTTCTCGTTGATCTGCCTGATGAATCTTTTAATTTATACTCTTACAGCAAATATGTTATCAATGCCTTACAATGTATAGATACTGTTCCTGATATAGGTACGTCTAATCATATTGTTTTTTCCTTGTTTTCTGACATCCAACGACTTTTACATTCCAGATCCCATAAGTGTTATTTTGGACATCTTCATGCTGACTCTGACTTGCCTGGCCCATTGACGATGGGAAATTGTCAAGCTGACTCTTTAACACATGTCTATTTATCTCAAACACAGCTGGCC
>NW_007730982.1:149943-150316 GCF_000696425.1 Galeopterus variegatus | reverse complement strand
TTATGCTTCCTGTTAATCTTTCAGAACCCTGGTTCACTAATTCTGGTTTACAGTTGTTTAAACAGGTTTCTGATCTTATGGAAAGGCCCCGTAGATTTCTGGGATTATTAATTGCATGGGTGCTAGCTCTTGTTTCCATCATAGCAGCCGGTGCTACGGCTGATGTGGCTCTTTCACAAACTATTCACAATGCTCAGTATGTAAATCAAATATCTAAAAATGTATCTTTAGCACTTGGAATGCAAGAAAGCATAGATAAAAAAATGGAGACCAAGCTTAATGCCTTGCATGATAGTTTAACTTTAATAGGTGATGAAGTATATGCCTTGAAAATAAGACTTTTGCTTGATTGTCATGCAAATTATAAATGGAT
>NW_007730982.1:147357-148943 GCF_000696425.1 Galeopterus variegatus | reverse complement strand
TTTTTCCAAGCCTTCTTCGATTGATTTTTAAGGAGTTAACAAATGTCCAATCGAAAATTCATGAATTGAAGCTTCGTCAAAGAAAATAAATGGGGGAGATGTTGGAAACAGGGAGCTGTCCTGAACACAGGGGTCCTCTAGGGGGCACAGCTCTCGTCCAGCTGCATCCAGCTGATGAAGCTTCATGAAATCAAAGAGAATTGTTTTGAAAATAGCTGGAGATGTTTTTGAAGAAGTCTAGACTTTTGACCTTGGAGCATTCCTGAGAACTTGGAAGTGTGTGCTATTCCTGTAAACCTACGCACCCAGCTGCTTATACAGAATAAGTAACCCTTTGTTTAAACATGCACTTAGAAAAGTATATAAAGAGAAATGCCTGTTAAATAAAGTGCAACAGCTCTTCAAGGCTGTCTGTCCTCCTGACCCCATCTTTTGTCTCTTGTCTCTTTTCTAATCCTGCGCTCGGCTTCTCGTCCTGCCATCTCCGGCTGGCTTCCGGCTACAAACTACAGTGATGTTCTAAAGCCTACACACTTAACCCCATGAAGTTTACTGTACACATTCTTCATTCAGAACTGAATTACTCTCAGTTTGTGTTCCCAAGCCAACAGCAGATTAACACAGGTACTGGCTCCTAGAATGAGATAAATTGTCTGCAGTAAGTGAGGCTAACAGTCTATGTAGGTAAGTGATGTGGCAGAAGAATGGTCAAAGTCAGACACAAATAATATGAAAACTGCAGCTGTTGGGACCATTTCACCCAGGGGTTTATAGATACTTCAGAGGTTCCTGAGAGACTGAGTCTGTTGGTAAACCATAAAGTGTACACTAACTGTAATATTGACAGTGCATCATCCAGAAAGGATAAATTATATTCAATATTCTTTATGCAGGAAGACTAAGAGGTTGATAATACTAAAAATCATAATTCTTCACTTTTTAAAATTGAATCATAATTGATTATACATATTTTGGGGGTTCAATGTTGACATGTGTGTTGATCAAATCAATACTATTAGCATATACATTATTATTCAATTTCTGCCTATCTCCTTTTCCCTCCCCTTCTCCATAACCCTAGATTTCTTGTCTCCTTCTGAAAGAGTAATGGTTACTCTGTTGATTTGTATAATTCTTTAAATTAAAAAAAAATTAATTGCAGTACCTGAAGAGTTAAGATTCCTTCAGTCATTTAGAATCTTAAAGTAGCTAATTATTCTTAGAAACAAGGGCAAATAAGATGTCCACATCTTGCTAATAATTCAAGCAATGTGGTCACTCTGTGTGTGTGTCTGTGTGTGTGTACATGTTTTTCTGTAGGCATATTTTATCCTTGGGCTTCATGAAGAGTGTAGTATAATAGTTCGGTTCTCATTCTGAAGCTCTTTCTGATGTGCTTTAGTAATTCTTAAAAATGTGTATGAGGAAATTCAACAGGATAGAAATACTGCTTTGATATAAGTTATTTAAATTCCCTTGAAAAGATAAGTAGAGCTCATATCTGCTAAATGGGCATAACACTTTTATGTAAGTACTCCCATCCAGAGGCTTAAAAATTACATAAATGCAAGCAACTTCCTAAAAAA